>NC_140279.1:8705027-8837527 GCF_964030765.1 Micromesistius poutassou
CACACACACACACATACATTAGGACTGAATGCAGCCATGGTGCTGACTCCTGTCTTCCCCATGCAGGTCTGATTAATGATCATCAAGAGCTCCACTCAGGCTGGGCTGGTCGCCATTGCTGTTCTTTTCTCTCCCTCTCTCACCTTTTCCTTCTTCTTAGCCGTCCTCCATCGCCCCCTCTTTCTAGCTCTCTCTCTCTCTCTCTCTCTCTCTCTCTCTCTCTCTCTCTCTCTCTCTCTCTCTCTCTCTCTCTCACTCCTCAGAGGAAGTAGTCCGGGGGTGGGGAGGGGGGGTTGGTACTGCGTGCCATCAGCACTTCGCTACTTGCAAGGTTGGCGCCGGCCAGCTTCTCGTAGCGGGCCTTGTAGGCGTCACGCTCCCTGAGCACTCGGGCCAGCTCACACTGCAACTGGTCAAGCTGCAGGGGGAGACGCACGTCTTTAGTCCTGTTAGCCGGTTGTCTGGTGTGGATGTTAATTTGTTGTTTGGTGTAGCTTGATGCTGATGCAGTGGGCGCCTCTTTTTGTTATTCATTATGTCATAATAAAAACAAACAAACAGGATTTTGGGTGGTCTGTTGCAAACGTGTGTGTTTGCATGTTCATGTGTGTGCAGGTCTATTTGTATGGGGAAGGGTGTTTTGGCCTTGGTTTTGTGGCCGTGTTTCAGCTTTGGTGTTTTGTGTAGAACATTTCATGGACAATATGTGGGAGTATGTGTGTGTCTATGTGTGTGTTTGTGTGTGTGTGTGTTTGTAAATGTGGGTTTGTCAGAGAGTGTTTGCATGTGTGTGTGTGTGTGTGTGTGTGTGTGTGTGTGTGTGTGTGTGTGTGTGTGTGTGTGCGTTTCCATCACCTGTTGTGTGAGCACGTGTTTCTCAGACTCCAACGCGTGGCGGTGCTGCAGGCGCTTGTAGCGGCAGGACTGGGCATAGCCACGGTTCTTCAGCGTCCGCCGCTTCTGCTTCAGCCGCACCACCTCGTCTTTGCTCACGCCGCGCAGGTGTCGGTTCAACTCCCGCACTGACAAGCTCACTAGCTGCTCGTCAGAGAAGCGGTCATCGGCCCCACCACACTAAGTATGAGACAAAACAACCCCAGAACGAGTCAACACACGGCATAATCAACTGGTTGTTCCAGATGTTGTTCTTTGGGGTAGAAATATAGTTGGTAGCTGATGTTATACTGAGGTTCTCAGAAGATGTCTACTTGTGTACCTGTGATGTGGAATATTAGATGTGTGTGTGTGTGTGTGTGTGTGTGTGTGTGTGTGTGTGTGTGTGTGTGTGTGTGTGTGTGTGTGTGTGTGTGTGGTGCGTGTGAAAGTGATAGTGTGTGTGGATTCATGTGCATCCAAAACAGGGCACATTTCCACCCCACATGTCTTATAATCTGGGATATAATCTGACTAAGTGTGGTTGACAGTGATCAGGATTAATCACTGCAATAATAGCTGTTAATATGATAAGCCCCTGCAGTGCTCCACATACTACAAAGAGATCTGCTACCCATGAGAGTGGAGGATTCAGCTAATTAGAATTCAATGTATATAATTAGATGTTTATACATCAGTTAGTTCCAACCAAAGTAATTTGACCAGGACAAGAAGCATTTGATTAGTGCCTGTCCAGCACTGGGACTTTTAACTATATGTGTATCCCTCCCCTTTAAAGGTGTTCTAAAAACCAATAATTACAATGACAATCCATGTCTATCTTAGATTGAAAAAAACGTTGCACAATTAATTAAAAATTACAGATAAAAGTAGCTTGCTTACTATTGGTAACAAGTAGACCTACACAAAGTAGCAAGCTAGTGTGCAGGAAAATGTTTATGTGTTGCTCTGCAACAGTCAAGTCCCAGTCCAGTAGCAGAACTATTTGTGTTGGTGGAGTAAAATAAATTATTCAATAAACAAACAAATCCTAATCTATGCTTGCTGTTGTTAACTAATAATAGCCCTTGCTGATTTTCAGTATGACAGCACTCCAACTCTTTTGATATTGCTTTAGTATTCTATTCTTTAGTAATATATAAATTATGTATGATTCTAGAAAAACACAAATGTACAAAATTTTGTTTATAAAGTATTTTGTATCAATAGTTTCTCAGAGAGAATATGTTCAAAGTCCATTATTGGTTAATGATAATAATGAATGAAAATATTGCTAACTTTAACCTTAAGAATCAATGTGATAATTCAAATGATGAAATGGATGGAACAATTTACAAAAGCTCTGCATTTAAAACCATTCAAAAGTATGAAAAGTGTGGGTGATTCATGGTTAGTTAGTGGTGGTTCATTCAATTAAGCATGATAACTCTGGCTTTGCATGTCAATATGAACAGACCCCCTATAGAACCCAGAGACTAATCGCTGATACTTATACTAAGTATAGTCAGACATTCATAATCATGTTCTAATGTGCTAATCCTAGTCCTTCACTGAATGATCCCCCTGTCTCCTCTTCACCTCGCTACATGCGTCTTCTCTTTGCTTTTAATATTCCTTTGATACCTTAATCATCACTCAAATACCACCTTAATCAATCTTCAAATCCCACCCATATCAACTATCAAATACCACCTTAGTAAACCCTCAAATACCCTCTTAGTCAACCCTCAAATATAACCTTAATCAATCTTCAAATTCCAACTTAATCAATCTTAAAATACCACCTTAATCAACCCTCAAATACCACCTTAATCAATCTTCAAATTCCACCCATATCAACTATCAAATACCACCTTAGTCAACCCTCAAATAACCCCTTAGTCAACACTCAAATACCACCTTAATCAATCTTCAAATACCACCTAAATCAACCCTAAAATACCACCTTAATTAATCTTCAAATACCATCTTAATCAACTATGGAAATACCACCTTAATTCACTGTTAACACCTTGTTAACCAGCCATCTACTACCACCTAAATCAACCCTCAAACCCCCTACTACCTTAAACAACGCACAACTACCCCCTCAATCAAACATCAAAAAGCACCTTAATGAACCCTCAAATAGCACCTTAATCTACCCTCAAGTAACAGCTTAATCAATCCTCAAAAAACATGTGAATCAACCCTCAAATACCATGTTAATCAACCCTCAAATACCAACTTAATCTACCCTCTACCCCACCTTAATGAACCCTCAGAACTACTTTTATCAACCCTCAAAGCCACCTTAATCAACCATTAAATACAATCAGAAACAACCCTTGAAAAAACCCTTATTCAACCCTCTACTGACACCTTAATCAACCCCTTAACCAACAACTTAATCAAGCATCAAATTCCCCCTTGATGAACCCTTAATACCACCTTTATCATCCCTCAAATTCCACCTTAATCAGCCTGTATCTGCCTGTCCCTATGATCCCAACCCCCTTGCGTTCCATTCTCTTGCCTCAGTACCTGACTGAGTTGGAGGTGATGATGGTGATGGTGTCCAAGCATGGGATGGTGTGGGTGGTGTTGATGATGATGATGGGGATGATTGTGTGGATGGTGATGAAGC
The DNA here is from genome assembly GCF_964030765.1 of Micromesistius poutassou. Taxonomy (NCBI): domain Eukaryota; kingdom Metazoa; phylum Chordata; class Actinopteri; order Gadiformes; family Gadidae; genus Micromesistius; species Micromesistius poutassou. The sequence goes on from NC_140279.1 coordinate 8,708,548, forward strand.
CGACCCTGAGGGCTGGCCGCTTGCGGGTAGGGTGCCGAGCCTGCCGTGGCGCTGGGCATTGAGTTGGGCCCAGAGGAGAGGAAGACGAGTGGGCGATGGCACATGTCCGTCCCCTTGGTGCAAGACATGTCCCCTCCACTGTCACTGCCCGAATCCCCCAGGTTACTGCTGGAGCTCTGAGACAGGACTGGGAACTGAGGGTGAGAGAGAGAGAGCGAGAGGGGGAGAGAGACAGTTAATAATGTTGAATCTTTGGTCTGGTATCCAGGTATAACCCCGGTAATGGCGTCACCTGTGAGTTGACAGCCGCAGCGGCCGAGTTCAGCAGGGCCTCCACTGCATCCTCGCAGCCCAGGAAACCCGGGACCGCTCCCCTCTCCCTGTCCCCCCGCTCAGGCCCCGCTCCCAGGGCCCCTAGCAGAGAGCCGGGCCCCGTCGTGGCCTCGTTGCCAAACTGCTGCTGCAGTGCGGCCAGCCAAATCAAGTCCTCCAGGGAGGCGGGGCCAGGGCCGCCGGGCCCCTGGGGGCACCCGCTGCTGTGGCCGGGGCTTCCCTCCACGTTGCCCTGGGAGCCCGAGCTGATGCCCGAGGTGAAGCTGTTGGAGAGGGAGAGGGGGAAGGACATGCAGGAGGAGGACGAGGAGGACACGGAGGAGGCTGCGGAGGGAGGAGGGTGGACGTCGCTGAGCGTGGGGGAGGGGGGCAGGGAGTTGTAGGGGCTGGAGCTCAGGCTTGAGTCCTTGGGCACAGGGCCGCCCGGGCAGGGGGAGCCGGGGGGGTCGCCGGGGAGGCCCGGTTTGGGGTACGCGCAATGAGTCGGGGGTAGAGGAGAAGTGTCTGATTTCACCTCAAATTTGAGGAGGTCAAAGTCATTGAGGTACTCCATTGCCAGTGGGCTAGGGGGCAGCGAAGGCATGGGCAGAGCAGGGGACGACATGTTTCTGTTGGCTGGGGATATCACAAAGCCTTTCTAGGTGGATTTGTTCTTCTACACCCACGCCTGTTTCTTGGCTCAGTCCATGGAGGACAGCCACGCCGAGCACAGGGAACAGATCCTTTGTAAGAGACGGTGACCTGTAGCTTCTCCTGGTCTTCTTGCTCGCTTTCTTTGCTGTCCTGGAGAAAATTAAGAAAATAAAAGAGGAGAGGGAAGGGGCAGAGGAGGGGTGGACAGTGAGTCAATAAAGAGAAAGAAAATATATATGACATCATTCTTTACTCTTTGACTCATATTTGTTTTCCAGTTTGAGAACCAGGTTACAAGGTTACATAAACTACATCAAGATGTTTATGCCAGACGCAACCCAAGTCCATGGCAGACACAACTCAACCATTTGAGTCTGGTACAATGCCTGTAAGTCTGTGTATAAGTTATAGTAGCTAATCTTCAAATATTATGCATGCCCACTCACTTACACTCACACACATACATAAATTCCTAATGAAAGGATACTGAATTATGCCTTAATTCCTGCTTTGCTTTTATTATTCGCTTTCATTAACCTACAGATTTACTGAAATCTCATCCTAAATACCAATTTCAGACAACAGACAAGTATCATCAGTTGAAACAGTATAGTTCCAGAAGTTACTCTGAGGCCTAACTTAAATATCTTTTTCCTTTTTCAAATATTTCCCTGGATTTGAAAGAGAAACAGCTGCTATTTATTCTGTACCTAAATATCATTTCATTTTTGTTATTGGATATCATCAGAATGAGTATGTTTTTGTTTCTTGAATGTATTTAATCAACTGGTTGAATATCATCTATAGGAACCTGGTGCCAGAAGCATGTCCCTGTCCCACATGGCAGTCCTCAATCGATTCAGAACTTCAACAAAATAAACATTCAAGTTATTATAGTTTTAAACATACATACCATTCGCTAGCACACTTTCACATGAAATAAAGCTAGGAACAACCAAACACCATTGATGATGATATGATTAATCAGTCAAACAGATACCGTCATCTACACTTTCTTCTGTTCTTCTTCTTCTCTAACCCACTATAGGAGCAGAGAGAAACCTAGAACCCTGAGCCAGGGCAATGTGGAGGCCCCACCAGGAGTCAGGCCACTACAGCAGCACATGGTGGAGTCAAATAAACCAAAACCAAAACAACACACAGAAACAAATGCGAGATGAAATTATCTTACCGTGTGTCATAGAGATGAGGATGATTCTGAGTCGTTTCGTTTGTGTTTGATTTTCCCAACACCCACCACCACCACGGCCACCAAACACACACACACACACAAACAAATGACTGACTGGGTATACTGACACGTTTAGTGAGAGAGAGACAGAGGAAATAGCAGCGGCATTGCGCATGTGAGCGTGTGTCGCACTCTGTCCCAGATTCTCACAGCCCCCTCTCTTTCTCTCCTCCCTGATGATAATCCCTGTTTGCAACAATCCTCTACTCTCCCCCCTGATGTCCCTACAGTGTGCTACCATTCCTCTCTCTATCTCTCTCTCTTTCTATATCTCACCCCCGCTCTCTTTTTCTCTCCATCTCTCTTTCTCCCCTCGTCTCGCTGTCATGTTACGTCCTGATGTCATCATTCATCAATCTATTGCAGATCTATCTATTTGCTGATCTATCATTTCACAGATCTGTCTGTCTATCTGTCTGCCTGTCCTTCCATCCGTCCATCTATCCAGCCATCTTTCTATCTATCTATCTATCTATCTATCTATCTATCTATCTATCTATCTATCTATCTTTCTGTCTATCTATCTGTCTATCTATCTGTCTGTCTGTCTGTCTGTCTGTCTGTGTCTGTCTGTGTCTATCTATCTATCTATCTATCTATATATCTATCTATCTATCTATCTATCTATCTATCTATCTATCTATCTATCCATCTATCTATATATCCCTCTATCAGTCTATCTATCTATCCATCAATCCATCTATATATGAATCTATATATGTATGTCCAACTTCTCTCACAAACTGGCAATAGTGCACACACTTTCATATTTGCATGACCACAGAACCCCCCCCCCATCACACACACACACACACACACACACACACACACACACACACACACACAAACACACACAGCTAATCGTTGTGTGTGCTAGTATTACAATAAGAAACCCACTTGTATGTGTACTTGTGTTACAACGGTGCACATATTGACCAATCAGTTTACAGCGGGCCCATCTCTCACACTCTCTCACATATCTCTAACACTGTTGACAGTGTGTGGGAGACATCTGTCACACACTATCAAGGCATAAGTGTCACTGACACCAACTTTGTTCCTTTAATGAGTAAGACAAAGTGGCATATCTAAGATGTATCGACACCGATGGGCAACATGTTGAGGCTCTTTGTTGCCACATAGTGGACACTGTTGACCACTGCACTGGTGTCTGCACTTATCAATGTTCATATTTACTTTTGCATATTTTGACAGCTTGTAAGCTAATCAGGAACCATATGCATTGCATACAAAATCAGAAATCAGCCTATTTTGTGTTGCCGTTTTTGTCATTGCGATTCTTGGGTCACGACTTTATTATAATGGCCTGTGAGCATTGGAAATGAGCAAGAATTTTATAAATATGGAAACATTGTCAACTCTCACTTTAAATGTATTAATAAATTACTATATAAATGACCACCATGTTTCTACAGTAGCCCAGAACATACAAACAGCTCTAGAGAGGATGCATATAATTTTTTTATCATAATCACTATCTTAATTGTAGGGTATAATCTATAGTTTTACTGACCAAATAACTAAACACAATTAATAATTCTATCACCTGACACTTGGGGATTGTTGGAAAGGGAGTTGTTAGGGGGATGTACTCAGTCGGTTGCAATTTGCAGCCTCACCGCTAACTGCCACTAAATTCTACACACTACAACTTTAAAGAATCAGGACCACTTATTAAACCTAACATTGCAGCTGAACTGATTTGTGCTAATATGCATGCATGCATGTTAATAAATTAAACAATTCTCATTGCCTTGTGTCTTATGAATTGTTAATGCCAATGCAAGTGCTGAAAACAGCTTGTCATAATATACTGATCATAAAGACAGTGATAAATCAAAATTTACACTACTATATGGTTAACATGCATTTGATTGTCTTGAGATCAGGAAACACGTGGAAAAGATGCCCATATAAGCCCATCCTACAAGGCGTGTTTGCTTTTCTTGATAATGAGCAGCTTCCAGATAATGGTTGTTTTCCCCAAGTTCATCCATCAGAGAAATTAACAACAAGAGCTTCCCCGCTACTCCTTGAAAGCTATACTCAATGATCGGAGTCTCTTTCTGTCTGAATGACATCTTGTTGAGGCATCATAGTGTTAGTATAGGGAGAGAGACATTTCAAAGTGAGGATAGAGTTGTCATATTTCATAGAGAATTGACATTTCCTTACACTTAATGTAAGGAATTAACAGGGCATCTACAAAGAAATCCTATGACTCAAATGAGTAGTTATAAAATCAAGAAATACATATATCGTTTTAAAATCCAAGAACCTGTGATCTCTTTCTCTAGCTCTTACTCTATCGTTGCTTGTCTCTCACTCCCTCACCCTCTCTTCCTCTATTTTTACCTCTTTTGTCTCCTCATCACTCGTGTTTCCGGGGAAGATTAGCAGCTAGAGTAACAGGGCCTCCCGTGTGTGTGTGTGTGTGTGTGTGTGCTACAAAGAGAGAAAAAAGAGGCAGAGGGCTTTACCTCATGCCTCATACGGGTCCCCATGTTGCTCTTACTGACACTGATTCTGGCTCGTTATTGTCTTGGTAGTTATTTTCAAGTTTCTGACTTTTCTGCACCTGTAATGCTACAAAAGGCGGACATTATAGCGGACCATTGGGAGAGTCAGTGCTTGGCGGTATAGGTAAAAGACGAGCATGAAGAAGAGCTAGTGCTGAGTGTGTGGTGTGTTTGCTATGTGGCAGCGTGGCCCTTGGGGCAGGTGGGGTGAAGTGGTGGTGAGTAAGGGGTTCACTAACTGCTCTTTTATTATCCTGCATCAACATGTCCTAATCCAGACTGACCCTGGTGCAGGAAACCAACTTACATGTTTCCTCCCGTGAGGATGCCCTTCCCTCATCTCTTCAGGGTGGTACACGTTCTATAGACACATGTCGACGTAGGCACACTGTAGCACACACACACACACACACACACACACACCCAAATGTGGAAACACACACACACACACACACACACAAACACACTGTAGCGCACACATACGCACATGCAAACACACACACACACACACACACACAAACACACACACAAACATACTGTAGCACACACACACACACACACACACACTTGCATGTGAACATGCAAACACACACACAGACACACACAAACACACTGTAGCACACACACATGTGAACATGCAAACACACACTGTAGCACACACAAACAGACACAAACATACGCAAAGGGTTAGGGTACACGCAAACACACACACAGACACACGCAAACACATTGTAGCATACACACACATACGCACACAAAAATATGCACACACAAAAACACCAACACAGACACACACGCGCACATGCAAACATGCAAACACACACACAAATGCACACACACAAACATACGCACACGCAAACATGCAAACACACTCAGACAGAATGTGTGTGTGTGTGTTTACCCATGTGACGTCATATCAGATTCACTTATCTGTTCTATCAGAACAGAACAGATAAGTGAACTTAATAAATGCAATATTCAGTGTGTATTATCTTAGCCCCCCCCCCCCCCTTTTGATGCAACTTTCATATTACTTGACTAAAAATTACACCCTGAGAAAAGTGGATTCTGAGGGTGAAACCCCGTAGACTCTCATTCATTCTGCACCCGCCTGCGAGTACAGAATGACTGTTCAGATGACAGTTCAGAAACCGGAAGTTACCAGAGAGTGCCAATTCTCTTCCTATTAGACATTTTCTGGTAATAGAAAATGACAACTACTGATATAGGATGCATCCCTGGGGACCTAGAGCTTGAAAGTTAGATATAAAAAAAAGATATATAAATATGCAAAAATAGAAATAGGCAGCGCACTGTGGTTATTGTTATGCTTGTTCCTTATATATGACAAACCGGGTGCGGAAGCATGTTTACTTTGAGAACTATTTATGACTTTAGCGGCCCAACTCATGTACATGCTCGAGCAGAGCTCTTATCACGTTGTGCACTTCCTGCACGTGCCTGGTGCTAAGCCTTCTGGGTAACGTAGTACAACAAACCTATATCGACACAGCTATGAGGAACGAAATCATGTCAACTTGGCTGACTGTTGCCATGGTTACCACTTTGAACCGCTCGCTTACGGAGTGACCTTTTCTTCTAATTACATTAAATTACACTGAGTCTCAAGCTTGCGCGTCTGCAGCGACTAAACTCTTTCCAAGTATAAATGTCATCTATACTTGAAAAGCGAGTATTTATTTTTACTCTGCATTTAATCAGACATTAAATACAGGTGTAATTGGTCGACCATTAGCAGATGCAGGTTAACAAATGACAATACATTTAGCATATATGACGGTTCTATATGTAGGCCTAACTAATAATTCAGGTTTTCTAGTTAAATATGTCTGCAGCATACGGGAGCTCCATGGGAGAGAGAACAGAAGCACATGTTAATGTTAAAGCATCCCCCAAGCTTCCTTCCTTATATTCTTGCATGGCTTTACTCAGCCCACACACGTCCTCTTCCTAGTGCCCCTTTCCCCTCACGATTTATGTCATATCACGTTGCCTAGTAACAGCAAGAGGATGAGGAGGACAAAGATGCTGTATCCCTTGTGATGTGTGATGTAGACACATGTGCCTTGCAATGAGAACAACAAGGGACATGATTAAAGTATCAATTTTAAGAAAACAATATCCTGATAGGAACTTTTGTTTGTTGTTTAAACACGTATAGGTTGAGAGAAAATGCTGATCTGTATGACCATGACACTGTATTATTGTATGACAATCTGGGCTGGATACATTGATCATGTCCCACATAAGTAGCAATACCAAACTGTACACCTTGAGAAGTTTCAAATGCACCCTCACATATTAATCACATTGTTTTCTCTCATGTTGTAAGCCGGTTGAGGGCCTGTAGAGTTACCTAATAAAACAAATGTGAAGTAGGCTAGTTTGTATTATTACATTTTGTAACGGTTGGGTGAGCAGCAGGGGATAAAAGACTCAAAAGCACGAGGCAGATGTCTTTACTAGCTGATAGTTCGGTTCACGGGAAATCAGTAGATCCGGCAAACAATCCGGCAGGGAGAAGGCAAAGGCGTAGTCGGGAGTCAACGGGCAGGAATCCAAAAAACTAGGGGCCTCATTTATCAACCGTGCGTAGAGAAGGCCCTAAAATTTCTTACGAATTAAATTTAGGTGTGCTTGAGTAGGCCTACAAAAAAATAGGTATTTATCAAACATGCGCAAGGCAATCGTACACAAATCAGTAAATAATGAATCTTGATAAGTGCCACCTGTTCTTAAAGGAGAACTCTGGCGATTTTTAACCCCATTATTGTTTTCCTGAGGGTCACCCCATGTTGAGGGAAGCTAAAAACCAGACGGAAATTGATTTGACCAAGCCAGAGATCTGCACTGGCTGCCGGCGCTACGGAATAGCTATAACGCTAACTACTCGCCTAACTATGGGGGCAAGCTCTTTATGACGACTTTTCAGAAGTCGTCAGCCAAGTATTAGCCAAGTTTACTTATATAGGTCTACTGCATTTCAGGACGTTTATTTGGCGTTTGTTATGTAGCTACCGTTAACATCAACAAACTAACATTAGCTCCTATATTCTTTTAGCCATCAGAAGTCGTCACCCAAGTATTAGCTAAGTTTACTTATATAGGTCTACTGCATTTCAGGACGTTTATTTGGCGTTTGTTATGTAGCCTACGTTATGACGTTATGCATGTGTACTGTGAAGCAACGAGTATGCAATTGTGTACTGTAGTGGAAAAAGTAATGCTACAGATGATACTTTAAAGTAATGAGTTGATGAATGGAGAATGGCTCCTGGTAACATGCATTCTGAGAAACCTTGCATCTGCAGGGTGACATCTGCAGGTGAAACTACAATTTGAAAGAAAATAAAGAAATCTTAGTTATGTAGATCGCCCTCCCTTCACATTCATAGTTTTCAAATTATGTCGATTTTTTTTTATATTGTGAGCCATCAATCATTGTCTTAAAGGTTAAATAGTTTTAAATGTTGTCATGCATCAGTGATTTACACATTGGCTTACATAAACCTGTAATTAATATGTAATATTGTTTTTGAATCAAGGTGCAAAACTGTATTTCAGTGTACAATCCCTGAGTATTTTTTCTTGTATTTCTGAATGCAGGGTCAATGCTTAGATATGTGCAAGGAGTTCCTCAAGACCAGGTCGAAGATTTAGATGATCAACCATCCACCAGCAGTTCAAGCACACATCATCAACCACCAATCTCTGCAGACTCTGCAACAGCACCCAGCCCTGACCAACAACCATCAACTACTAGTTCAGGATGAATGTACAGGAGGATGTTAATGTTTGGTGCTATTGTTAATGCAAAATTAGTGTAGTCTTCAATCAAGATTTCAATTTCTCTTTATTTGCACATTACATTTTGCAAAACATTAATGCTGAGAAGTTATTTTGGAAATAAAGAGAAACGTACTGACAATTACTGAATTGATGTTTGATTGATGATTTTCGGGGGGGCACCACAATGCATTTGTGCTTAGGGCACCCAAATGGCTAGCGCCGGCCCTGGGTTTGAAGATGATGATGAGGTCACAACGCATTTCTTTATCAACCATGTCAATGTGTTCTTCCCCTCACCGCTATAATGGCAAAGACATCGAAGAAAATAAACTTCTCCAACACTAAAATGGAAACGCTCGTAAACGAGGTTGAAATTGAATTGATCCAAAATATATATTTTTGGCTCACTTAGTCACTCACTTAGGAGGCATTACAAATAAAAGAAAGCTTGCTGAATGGGAAAAAGTGACTGCAGTTAATTCAGTTGGGCCGGAAGAGAGCACAGCAGATCAGCGCGATCTTTGAAAACGCGCTCCTTGCGGAGAGCATGGTTTGCCAAGTATTCCAATAACGCATGATAAGCCATTGCACTAGCCTAGCCTACTACATTTCAAACATTTCTCACAGCTGGCTTTTATAGGGTTTGACACCAATTTGTCTGTTTAAAATTAGACAAAGGAGTAGGCCTAATTATTTTTTGTGTGACGGGACATAGGCGGGCCACATAGGCCTATGTGGAAGTTGATTGCTTGATGCACACGTTAACACTCTTAAATACTTTGCTTTTTGCTTGTAATATCGCTATTCTACCACTAGATTTGGTTTGTACACATGACCAGAGCTGTACTTATATCTACACACATTCGTAAGTATAAGTACATTTTTGGCAAATTCCATACTTTGCGTGGCAATGTTCGTACGCACTACGCACAAATCTGTGCGTAAGTAGGCCTACGGTTGATGAGGCCCCAGGAACCGTGAATATCCCTAGGAAAATGCTGGGACGCTTGATACAAAGACGAACTGGCTCAGATGAAGGGAAACACACTGACTAAACACACTAGGAGGGGAATGTTGATGAGGGACAGGTGAAAACAATTAGGGTGAGTGAGGACAATCAGGGAAACATAAGGACGGGGAGTGAAAACAATCAACGAAGGGTGCGATATGTGACACATTTCAATTATATAACTTTTCAGAAATAGGCTAACAAACCTATGTAGTCCTATATTTTGGATCAGACATTTTATGAATCCATCTGAATGTTGCATCAAATGCCATCAAAAAGTAGCCTACAGTAGGCTATCAAGGCACCAGAAAAACAAAAAAAATACTTTGGGCTGATTCGCAAAGATTGGATTCTAGTCCATGATTTAAATAATCGAATACAATTTAACCTAAAGGCATGGTTGCCAATGACAACATCTTCGAGGACCGTTTTGTCTGAAGAGCTTCCTACCATTTGTAGGGACGAGTCGCCCCCTACTGACGGGCACTCGATTCGTTATGTAAATTAGATGCCGTTTCTTAGAAATCGGTGAGATGTACAGGCTGTACATCTCACCGATTTCTAAGAAACGTTTATGCTGTACAGTACAGCAGGTGCATCTCAATAAATTTGAACATTAGAAAAGTTCATTAATCTCTATAATTCAATTTAAAAAGTGAAACTCATATTATATAGATTCTTAACACCCAAAGGTAAACATTGCAAGCTTTTATTTGTATTCATCTTGATGATTATGGCTTACAGCTCATGAAAACCCCAAATTCAGTATCTCAGAAAATTTTAATATTGTGAAAAAGTTCAATATTGTTGACTCAACGTGTCAGCTAAAAATACCTGCAAGGTTTCCTGAGCCTTTTAGACTGCTGACTTGACAGATGTGCAAAAGACACAGTCATTGACACCCTCCACAAGGAGGGTAAGCCTCAAAAGTTCATTGCTAAAGAAGCTGGCTGTTCACATAGCTGTATTCAAGCTCAATGAAAGTTGAGTGGAAGGAGAAAGTGTGGTAGAAAAAAGGTGCACAAGCAACAGGGATAACTGCTGCCCTGAGAGTTAATGCATCAAGAGCCACCATGCACAGACGTATCCAGTACATGGGCTACTACAACTGTTGCATTCCTCGTCTCAAGCCACTCCTGATCCAGTTACATCAGAAGTGTCTTCTGTAGGCTAAGAGAACTGGTCTGTCGGTCAATGGTCTGTCACTCATTTAATTTGGAAATCAAGGTCCCAGAGTCTGGAGGAAGAATGGAGAGGCACAGAATCCAAGTTGCTCGAAGTTCAGTGTGTAGTTTCCACTGTCAGTGATGTCTTCTGTCTTCTGGTGTTGAGTGTGTTTTAAGTCCAAAGTCAACGCAGCCGTCTACCAGGACATTTTAGAGCACTTCATGCTTCCTTCTGCTGAAAGGCTTTATTAAGATGCAGATTTCATTTTCCAGCAGGACTCAGCACCCGCCCACAATGCCAAAAGTACCAATACCTGGTTTAATGACCATAGGATTACTATGCTTGATTGGCCAGCAAACTCGCCTGATCTGAACCCCATAGAAAATGTATGGGTTATTGTCAAGATTAGAGAAACGAGACCCAACAATGCAGACAAGCTGAAGGCCGCTATCGAAGCAACCTGGGTTTCCATAACACCTCAGCAGGGCCAAAGACTGATCAACTACATGCCACTCTGCACTTAGTAGTTCATGCAAAAGGAGCCCCAACCAAGTACTGAGTGCATATACAAGAACATAATTTTCAGAAGGCCTACATTTCTGTGTTAAAAATATTTTTTCTTATGTAATTCTTTGAGATACTGAATTTGGGGTTTTCATGAGCTGAAAGCCATAATCATCAAGACTAATACAAATAAAGGCTTGAAATATTTTGTGGAATGAATCAATGAGTTTCACTTTTAAATAAATGTAAATGTAAATATAAATGTTAAATGTAATTATTGAAATTAATTAACTTTTCCACAATAGTCAAATTCATTGAGTTTCACCTGTTTGTCTTCTCTTTTTAAATGTGTTTTATTTCCACATGCATTTGTATGCTTTATGTTAATTATTAAACAGTAATTTGTAATAATTGCAAGTATTCTCTAATTGAATACCTAAATAACATCTTACAAATAGGCTTAGAGGTGTTTGGCTATAGATTGGATTTCACAAGATGATATAACATAAAATGTGCAGGCTATTGATTGTATATCCCTCACAAAAATCAAGGCTTCATGGTTAGTATAAATCAAAATAACATTTGAAATAGCAAATAACACAATACAAAAAACATAGTTCATCATTTGTTCAAGTTTTTAATTCATACAGCAAGTGTACAATATTTAACTTGTTATTTTTCTATAAAATATATGAATAAATTACCTTTCAGCCTCTTAAAGCAAAACTAGATAGAAAGTGTTTATTTTGTCAAGAAGCAATTTACTTTCAAGTTTCAACCAAGGCAATCAACTCCTTTGGCAGTTCAAAAAATAACTGCACATTTAGGAAAAATCTAAAAGAAAGCCCTCGGACAAACATCACCACTTCTGTTTGACAAAGCATTGCTGTTCCTTGGCCGATCATTGGCAACAATCATTGGCTTTATTATTTTCTTAAGTAGCAAAGACCATTCAGATACTGGCAGTCACATACAGATTCAGCAGGTTTTATTTGATGTGAGAGCGGGAGAATAAAGCCAGCGGGAGAATAAAGCCACACTCTGCAGAGCTAGAGAATGACACAACATAAAAGACAGAAGAGTGACCGTTCAACCATATGTAACACATGTGTCACCCTGATGAATGTGGCTGTCTGATTTCACACTTTACACGTTGTCCACTGCTATGCTTGCCCTCGATTCCGTGTCCAACCCCGCCCCTACTCCCTGGGTGATGAAATGCTGGGCGGTTGTCATGGCGACCGTCTCCTCGCTCTCAGATGGAAGGTAGGCAATGGGGCTGACGACTCTCTGGACCCTCCTCACCACAGGTTGCCTTGTTCAGGTGCTGAGGAGAAGCTTTCTGTAGTGTGGTGGCCGTGGTCGCCAACACCACGGGGAAAGATACAAGACAAGTAAACCCCATTACTACTACTACTACTACTACTGCTACTCCACACTGGGGGGGAAGACGCACTAAACCTAGACCCAAGACACGACAGATCACACGGCGGGGAGTAGTTATGCGTTAAGTCATCTGCTTAGGATAATAGACCCCATTACTGCTGTTACAGTTTTAAATAGTGCTGAATCTTGCAGGCCTATACTGTAACATCTTTTTTATTTAAGTGTTTTCGTTTCTTTAATTTGGGCAGTAGGTGAAATAAATTCAGGGTACAAACGGATATCATTTTACATTTCACTTTGGCTACATTCTTATGCTTTCTCACTACTCTCTCAAGCTGCCACACAAACACACACACACAAAAACCTAAATGGGAATACACACACACAGAAACACAGAAACGGTGTGACGAACACAGACACACACACACACACACACACACAGAACACACTAAACACACACACAGCACACACAAACACACAAATGGAAACAGACAAACTCAACATGGACACACACACAAATGGAAACACACACACACACACACACACACACACACACACACACACACACACACACACACACACACACACACACATACACACACACACACACACACACACACACACACACACACACACTTAATACAGTTAAAGCAGGATAAATGCTCGGTATGAAGAAAGAGACAGGTACCAGACAGGTCCAAGGATTTATTTCTGTTCTGGGGTAGTCTAGGCTTTTTCACTGGGGGTTTGCGATTGGTGGGCTTCTCAAGATTATTAGGGCTGTCCCTGTCAGTGCCTGAGACACGCAAGCACAGGAAAAAACACAAATATACAGTTAGATGCAGATAGATTCATAGCAAACGAACACGACCTAGGATACAATTTTAACACACCTGTGTCACATGACATGGCCTTCCTGTGCCTCTGAGGCTTAACAGGAGCCTGGGGTCGTATTCCTTCATCACCTGAACAAACATGCAACAAACAATAGTTTGAATTGGGACTGGGGCCTGTTCTTCTCTATAATTGCCAGCTTTTTAAATGAAAATGGAAAGCATACACAGATTTTAGTTTCTCTTTTGTGTTATGTTGTATGTGTGGATTGTGTCTTTGTATTTTGTTGTACTGTGCATATGTAAATGATTTGAGTGTATAATAATAATATAATAATCCTCGGCACCACTATCAAATCAACTTTATTTACAGTTCTGTTGTGAAGCAGTTTGGTATCATGAGTTGCTCTAGAAATAATTCATCATTCATAATTATTGTATATGTACATAATTATTATAATTGTATATTATATCCTGTTTGACGTCTGTGTACCTTGGTAAGATTTGATGTATGTTCAAAATCACCTAAAAGTTAGGTGGTGTTAACTAGTTAACTAGGTGGTGGAGCTCCTGTGGGAATACCTTGACTGGCAGCTCGATAAGGCAATCCATGCAAAGCTCTGGTGGTAGGAGGCGGGACTGGCGGTGGAGGTAGATGTCTATCGCTGTCTGAATTCTTATGGAACGTCACATAGGACGACGTCTTTGGCTGTTCCTCAAACAACACACAAGAAGCAGAGAAATGTACACATGATTTTCTTTACGACGCAATAAGCAATCCAATACATCGCCATTACATTCTTAATATAGAAAAAAATAAAAAGCCCCAACATGAATAGTTTCCTATTGTACAAAGTGTGCAATGGGGAGCTGACTGAAATACCGAAGAGACTGAAAACGCATTGGTGCATCAAAGTTTTAACATTTAACTGAAATCCTGATCAATTTGGAGAGGGAAACAAACTCCTCACCTTCTCTGGAATGGGAGGGTGTGGGCCCTCCAGGTCCCTCACTCTCTCCCTCTTCTCCATCCTCCCAGGATCCACTTCCTCTTCCTCCTCCACACCTGCGGATGTCAGAGAAGCAAACTGATTTGTAGTGAGGAATGGTTACCAGAGGGTAACTGCCCTGTCGGCGAGCAACATTCTGAAGCGCTTGACGAGAAACAGAACAGTCTCTATCAGATTAGAGATAGTTCCATCTTAAATTAAGACATGGCCTCAATTCACACTGGTGTAGTTTTTATGTAAATGTTAGCAAACTGTATCTACATTTAATAGTTTGCTTGCATGTATCTTTAATTAATGAGCCACCAAAGCGTTAGTTTTCCTGTTTTGTATAAATGACAAATGCTTGCTTAGAGAGACAGGATGTGGGGCACCTGAGCTGAGCCTGTGCAGGTGGGGTTTGCTGCTCTGCGGGGGAGGGTCTGGCTTAGACGCACAGGGAGCACTCCTGCTGGATGACACGCCCGCCCCTCCGCTCCTCCAGCCCTCCGATTGGCCGTGTCTATCCGGTGGCGTTTCCTGCATGTGAAGGAGAGGTCGCTCCCCGACCGCCAACGCAGCCAAGTCCAGGTTTCTCAAGGGATCTCCCTCTTGCTTGGGCGAGGGAGTCCAGTCTGACGGGTACGGAGGCAGCGGCCTCTGGGGCAGATGTGGCGCCAGGCCGGACCTCTCCGTCTTCCTGCCGCTGCCGCCCGGCTGCCTCCCCTCCGTCCACTGCCAGTCGATGGCGATGTCTGTGGGCCTGTTCTCCGACCACGAGCGGTCCAGGTGCCTGCCCGTCGTCCACTGTCTCTCCAGCTTCCGGTCAATCTGCCTCTGAGCGTGGCGGTCCAGCGTCCACTGTTTGTCGGCGTGCCTGCTGTCGCCACATGCCCTCTCCGTCGGTTTGCTCTCGGCGCGCTTTCTTTCTCTCTCTCCATCCGACCGCTGTTGACCGCCGAGAGGCCCGTTGGTGGCTACCTCGGCATTGCCGTCCGCCGGCCTCCCGTCGGGCTGCCGCGCTCCCTCTGCATGCCCGGATCTCTCCGTGGTCTGGGGTCTGTCCAATTGCCTGACATCGCCCCAGAGCCTGCCAGATTCTGGCTGCCGCAGCTCGGTGTCCAATATGGATTTCTGTCCAAAACAAAAAAAGAGCAGAAAAAAAGACAGTTTTCAACAACAACCATCAACCATGTTCTCAACAAGGCAAGAACACCCTTCCTGGAACTCCCCCCCAACATCAAGAGTTGACCGGGGCATACCTCTTTGGGAGAATAAAACGGGTGTTTGCTGCCTCCCATGCCTGTATGTGGTATGCCCTGTACCGGCGGCGGGCTCAGGACCAGGGCTTTGTCCCACTGCTGGCCGTCCCCTCTCCTGTTGGCGGAGTCTCCGGGCGACTCAGCCCTGGACTGGGTCCTGGGGGGCTGCAGCAGCGTGTAAACGTTCTCCGTGGCTGTCCTGTGGGTCACACACACTGGGAGCGTGAGAGTGAAGACGAACTGCAGATGGTTCAATCTCACCAATGAGAGAACACGGCGTGCTTCCTCGGCCCTACATGTGAGGAGTGCTTAGCACCCTAGCAATGTGTAGAGGGAGAGTTAACACAAGTGGAGTCATGGGAATCTGCTCTGTGCCTGATAATGCTGATGACGATGTGCAATCTGACACGCAATGTTTACACTTCTTTGCACTGGATTCTAGTCATAGTATTTGTTTTGGACCTGGTAGCTTCTGCACCGGCTGTCTCTCACATCTGTGTACACAGACAGTTGGCCCATCTGCTAGGGCTTTTTCTCATGATATCTGAGGTTTCTGGGCATTAGAATATTAGATGCAAGAGATGTTCACATTATTGTATACCTAATTAATAAATGACTATCATTTCATTTGTTTATGAACAAAGGGAAGCAAAAATATTGTTTGTAAGATACATTTGCTGGATTAATCCTTGCATCTGGCTGTATATAAGAGCTGGCTACAAAAACATTATTTACAATAGTGTTTCAGTGTCTCCTTTGATTTACTCATGGCCAAGTGAACTGTGTGTGCATGCCTGTGTGTGTGTGCATGCATGAGCCAGGAATATGTTCACAAACCCTGTGGGTGCTATGGCAACAGCATGACACTCTTCGCTGAAAAGCTCTTCCCCTGATTCAGGCTCAGGATCCAGGGCCTGGTTGCGTTTTTTACGGAAACTAAAGATGGACAGCATGTTGCTTCTCTTCTTTCTTCTCAGTGAGTTGGATTTATGCAAAAATGAGAGTTGACTGAGAGAGAGAGAGAGAGAGAGAGAGAGAGAGAGAGAGAGAGAGAGAGAGAGAGAGAGAGAGAGAGAGAGAGAGAGAGAGAGAGAGAGTGAACCATTTGTCCCTTTGAAGGAGCAGTAATTTAATATATAGCTATTCAAATCCTGGCCATCCGTCCGCTCGACAACTACTACTAGGTTACGCCTCTGTTGTTATTTTCCAGGGTGCACTTAAAACTAGAGACAATTCTAAATAATCTAAATTCAAAGGTAATACAATTAAAAGCTTTTACTTGGGCGGTTGAATTATGGTGCTATGTCTTGATGAAATAACCACTCTATATTTCTAAACCGTATACATACAATCTCGGATGCTAAAAGTTGTAGATTAGATGGGAACAATACCTATCAGGGAGTACTCTTTTAGAATAGAAATCTGGTAGTCCATCATCAAGAGGGCTAACTCCTCCATTTTCACTGCAGTGCTGTGGAAACACGCACATGCACACACACACACACACACACACACACACACACACACACACACACACACACACACACACACACACACACACACACACACACACATTTGTAAGATTATTTTTGAGAGGTCCATTAGGTTGTACTGGGTTTCATTTGCAAATGTTCTGAATGCAATAATACAAATGGATTACTCTGGCTCTAGGAAGAGGACATAACCAAGCTGCACTGAATCACTTCACGTAGATTGCTCTTGACAAGGGAAATAATTATTTCCAAGCATAGAGCAGTGCAATACCCTAGTGGCACAGCCAGACTGTGGAAGGCTGTATTTAACATCTTTAGATTCAATCATAGTACAAAATGTATATATATATATATATATATATATATATATATACACACACACACATATATATATATATATATATATATATATATATTTATATCTATGGTTTAACCATAAAACACAACACAGCTGTTGACACACATGACATAGATGTGAATTTTTTTTTGTTGCCATTAAATAATTCATTTTTAATACAACTCTGACCTCAAGCTGTGTTGGTGAGATAGTGCCTGTGTGAGGTGTGTGTGTGGTGTGGTGTGTGGTGTGTGTGTGTGTGTGTGTGTGTGTGTCCCCTACTGCTGAACATCAAGAATCTCAGCGGGAGTTCTGGCAGAGGTCTGGAGTGTGTTCAGAGATAGCGAGGAAGCAGAAGCAGACAGGGAAGAGGAAGAGGAAGATGGAGCGTGACATACTGTGTCAGGGGGAAGGTGGCCGGCCCTGTGTCGCCGTGGGGGCTTGGGCCGGACCCGCGTGACGTGGAGCAAAGGTGCACCCTGGGTAGGCAGCTCCGACAGACCCTCCCAGGATGCGGAACGGGATAGGGGTGAGGAGAAGGAGGGCACAGCGGGGGGCGGGGTAGAGCTGGAGTCATCACACAGGCCTGACACAGAGAGAGATGAACAGATTTTAGCGCTTGTGTGTGTGTGTGTGTGTGTGTGTGTGTGTGTGTGTGTGTGTGTGTGTGTGTGTGTGTGTGTGTGTGTGTGAATCTAAGAGTGCTGGATAGATTAAAAAGGAAGAAAGGAAGTCCAGAGACGCTTAGTGGGAGTTATCACCCAGCATGTGACCATCTTCCTATGAAGATCAACTTTAAAAAGGTAATGAAACAATTGCCTTCTGTGCTCACAAATCAAAGCAGAGCAATAAAGCTGAGTTCACACCAAAAGCAACAGGTCGACGTGGCATACAAAGTCAACGTAGAGACGCGTATCATGCAAATTTTGACGCTAGAAAAACCTGCAGCGTGAATTGATGAATGGCGGGGCATGAACGCCCTGGTACTAGTGATGGGTTGGCTGCAAACGCGACGGCTCAAAGAGCCGGCTCTTTTAAGTGAACGATGGGAGTCGGCTCCCGACCGCGAGCTGTGTTTTATTATTTTTTTTAATAGAAAGTTTGCCAAGGCAGAATGATATGAAGATCTCTGCGCTACCGGATGCTCCGTGCATGCAATGCGCGTGTGCAGTGACTGACTGTCACATGCATGCATGCAACCAATCACGTGTGGATGGACAAGGATCATACCATTAAGCAAGCAGCGAGGGGCGGGGATGCGCCGTTGCGCTAATACGTGTAAATGCAATGAAAACAATCGGCTACACCAATTTATTGATATTAGAAAATGTCATTTTTACTTTTGAATACTTCAGTACAAAGGAGGTATTGAATAATTGAAATGATATATAGGCCTACACATACGAATCATAAGTAAAAACGGACTAGATTTGGCTGAATTGTAAAAGGTATAAGTGGTAATATGAAGAGCCGTTTGGGAGCCGAAAAAACCGGCTCGTTAGTGAGCTGATCCAAATGATCAGGCTCACAAAAAAAAACAAATCATCACTACCTGGTACAGGTGAGCGCGTTCACAGGGATTTAGTAGCGCGACACGTTGCTCGAGTTGAAATATTTTAACTATTTGAACTAATATTTGAAATATTTGAATATTTGACAGCCAATCAACATTCACTCCCTGAGTGACGTAACGTAACAGCCAATCAGTGTTCACTCCCTGAGTGACGTAACGTAACAGCCAATGAGCGTTCACTCCCTGCAGTGGACCGCATGGAGAAAGTGATTGTTGCCGTTTGCGACTCCCGGAGCTCTATATGTAAATAATATAATACAATATAATATAATATATAAATGGATGATATTATGAATAGACTGCGTCGGTTTCTCCGAAGTCTCTGGTACTTCCACAACAACTCAACTTCCTCATACACGCGCGACTAAATTTGCGTGATAAAACTTGCACAAATCACTACAGCGACTGATTTGTGACTACTCACGCGACCAAGCTCACTCGACCAAATTTGCGTTTGCTGTGAATGTAGCATTAACCCAGGTTAGCCCATCCATTAATACATGGAGTGGAAGGGAGTGCGGGACTAGCCCATAAGGCAAAGCCTACATGAAATAGAACAAGTAGTTATAATTTGACGAGAGGAGACTTCACTAACACCTGCGACACAATAGCTGGGTGTGCTCTGATCAATTCTAACCAGGTTGCAGTTTGCATTAGAGGTTTTTGGTTCCACAACCCAATATATTTTTAAGACCAGTCACAAATTGTATTTAAGTCATTTTAAGGGCTAAAAATCAGATCATATTGTATTTTAGATTTTTTATGACTTTTTAAGGATCCGCGGAAACCCTGGTGTGTGTGTGTGCATGTGTGTGCAGATGCAGGTGTGTGTGTGTGTGTGTGTGTGTTTTGCGATGATACGGGGCAGGATATAAGCCTCACTTAGCCTGGTGGATACGGGGCGTATTCGGCGAGTTCTAGAGCTGCGCTTCTTGATTGCAATTGTGTCCTGCGGAGAAGAGATGACTTAGTAAGTTTTTCAACCACACACACACGCGCTGAATACTGCAGAAACTGCAGCATTGATTGACACTACTCACTATGCTCGTTCCTAGCTCCTCATCTGTGACCTCCAGAGAGTGTCTGTGTGACCTTTGACCCGTGCCGCCCTCACACGTCCCCTCCCAGCATTTCAGCTGGGACACCTGCTGCGTCTGACAACAAAGAAACAGCTGAGTCCCCGTTCTTATTTCACGTTCAAAAGCGACAGTACACACACCTCCACACACACACACACACACACACACACACACACACACACACACTCTGTGCGTGTGTAACGTTTACAAGGGTCTTGTGGGTAGCGTAGAGTTCCTGGAGGATCTGATCCACGATGGAGTTGGTGAGATAAGACACGACGGACAGCTTCACCTCCCTGGGGAGCATGAGAGAGAGAAAGCGAGAGAGGGAGACAGAGAGAGACCAATTGATTAGAATCGCAATTATCTAATGGAGTATGGCTAATGCAGCCAACCACCGGCTCTCTGCTGAGGGCTTCAGGCCGGAGGGGGAAGAGGGTACTTACTCCAGGGCCCGGTGGATGTCCTGCGCCGCTCTCTCCATCAGAGCGGTGCGAATGGCCGAGCGAGGGATGGACACGCGCTCAGAGACGGACGACAGTGGTGGCGTGAGGCGCTCGGCGCCAGACGAAGACAGGGGACACAGCTCGCGGCACAGAGACACCATGGAGTCCACGATCACCTGCCAGAGAGAGAGTCCCCTCAACGTTACACACCCACAGCTGTCTGTCCTTTGAGGCGCATGGAGGCATGTGCGGTGGCTGTGGAGATAGAACTCAATCAAAGTAAATAGTTTTCCTTTCTTTCGCTGTCATTAGCGGCCTCACCACAGTGGCCTGGGAGTAAACCAGGAATTTCTTTGTAAGATGCCGACATTTCAGGCATCTCAGATAGCGACAGGGGGTTGGCATGGCAACCCCCTGCTGTGTCCGCTTTCTTGTCCAAATATCACAGTTCACAGCAAAAAACTGGTATGGGGGTGTGTGGGAACTAATGTCAGCTCAATGAGGAAGGACAGCGTCTTGGGATTGATTATTATTCATGCTGGGTTTTGGTAACGAAATCCAGCCTGAATCTCAACTCCACACCCACTCTATGCTGGTACTGTAGACAGTTGACGGAAAGGAGGGGTATATAGACATGTCAAAATAAACTCGCTGCCATTTTACAAAAAACATATTCTGAGTAATATGAAATGATACCTGTAGCTCCTTATCTGCGGCCTTAGCCAGTTCTCCAGCTAGAGAGTCTAGCCTCTGTCGGACCGGTCCGTCAACTGACAGAACATGAGCCAACTCGCAGAGTGAAGGGTAGAGCTGGAGAGAGACGAGCACATTCAGGACAAGTCTTCCAAGCATAGGATTGGACACATGGATTTCACACTCGACAAACACCTTAGCCTACTTGCGTTAAAGGCAACGTATGTCAAACCAAGCTGGTAGTGATACTACAAACCCTGGCAGTTTGGTAAAAAGATAAACAATGTAATGGCTGTGCATGGTTGAGCACATCGAGTAGTCATTGACAATTATATATTCACTGACAGCACGGGAGCTCCTGGCTTCTTTCAGCACTTGTTTGGCAGCTTGGATCTCCTCCATGTCGCCAACACCTCGTAACACACACACCTGCTGCTGGACACGCACGCACAGACGCTCCATCACCTAGACAACACATGGCCGGCAGAGGGACAGGTGTCGGGATGCACACAAACACACACACGCGGACACGTGCAGACACACGTGAGGCTTAAGTTATGTTCTCTACTGGTTTAAATAAATAATTTCCATTTTGATTCCCCATCCGGTGGTATCAAAGTCGTACATTTACTGCTGGAAAATCATGCCTGGTAAAAAGAAATCCAAACATAGTCTGCATCAATGATGTCATTTCATAAAAAAATAAAGTCATCAATTTAGTGTGCAGGTAGTCGTTGGGTATCTCTGCTCGAGAAAGCCGAGAGGTAAGACTGCATTGGACATTGGAGCACGATCTGCCCCTACTCTGCAGGCTGCAGTACCTGCTCAGCGGTGCTGGTGACCAGGCCCTGGTGCAGGCGGAGGGCCTGTCTCTGGGAGAATTGTTGGGTCTGGTTGTTTCTCAGCAGAGCTCGCTGGATCTGCAGGGTATAGAAGTGGGGACAGAGAGAGCCAGACAATATCAGCATAGCTACCATATTGTTGTATTTCACACTGCCTTGATTAAAGATAGGAGCGGGTCAAGGAGAGAGTTGAAAAGCTTTGATGGGGCTATATTTTTCTAGGAGGATGCAAAGCATCAATATAGTCACTGGAGTAGAGAAAAAAAAACAGCCCACTATCAGTTTTACATTTCTTGTTTGTCGTTTTTTGACAAGCAAGAGTTATATTATGTTGTCATTTATTATCCAAGTATATTGCTTCAAATTTGACCTAATTTAACCGGTGTATTAGTTATGTTATATTTCACCAAGAATCCTTTAATTCCTTTAATTTATTATTTTCCAATACGTTGGATTGTGTGAAGTCACTTCCTGGTAACTTTGCGCCATCCTTTCCAGTCTGAGATTTGCCCTGCTGGAGAGAGGTAGGAATGTAGAGTGCTCCTGCTTTATAAGTGTTAAGTTATAAAACACAGTGAAGCATAAAACTAATGTGTAAATAATAATAATATTTAGAGGTTGCGGTTGTTGGTCGCAAACAAAAAGACGCTCTGCTATGCGGTTAAACATACTTTTATATTCAGTGCGGCCGTCTTTGTTTCATTTGGCACTCTTTGTGTCAAGAGCGGTCTTATCTATTGGTTAGCTTCGCTGGTCTGGATACGTCACCCCTTGTATTCTTCTGATTGGTCGTAGTGTTATCCAATTGCGTGCAGTGATATTTTCAAAAGCATGCTTGGTGCCGCCCCTCAAGTTGGGCCATTTTCATTACTCGTTGCCATACCCTACAGCTTTCTAGATGTGGATCTGGATTTCCAGGCTAGGCGAATGCCGGACAGGGACACCAACCTTGGTCAGAGCCTGCTCTGTTTTCTCAGGGGCACTCCGGTATGCCTGGCTGATGTCACTGAGAGGGAGGGGCATGTATTGCAAGGTGAAATTACTTAGGAAGAAGACGATGGCGGTGACAATGAAAACATAGGAGGAGAAAGAAGAAGAAAGGGTTATTAGAGCGGGGTTGTATTCCAGTGAACCCTAGCAAAAGAAACAAAAAAATACATCTCTGATTTAGGTTAGTATTTGCCATTGGATGAAGCTATCCTAAAACATATATATCACACGCATGCAGAAGGGGGAAGAGTTTGGCTTTGATCTATAACCATGTCATCTCTGGCCCTAAGCTCAGGTTTCATTCACATTCTTCCGATGTGTTGCTAGTTTAATGCTGTGCTATAACCAGGGGTGCACATAACTAACGGGAGAACAAAAAAAAATCTAAAAAACTAAACAATTACACTGAGCAGCTATTTTGGCGCTCGCCACCTGCAAAGAATAGGCAAACGGAGCCGGAGCAGAAGAAAATAGTTTTTTTCAAAACAAATGATAAGCGCACTGAAATGTGCGCTCATGTGCGCTGTGCACCGCGCACACACTGGAGAACTGAGCAAAATCAGCTGACCGCAACATTCCTTTTGTGAGATATTCAAACGTTCCATGGTGAAGCTGCTGCAGTTGAAAAAAAAAAAAAGGTGGAGCAAAAAACACTGCTGTGCTTAAGAAGTTGTGTATTGAAAATGGAATCCCCTTTGTGAAACTGGGTAAGATCAGATGTAACGCGTGGGGCTATGTGTGGGGTGCGTACCAAACACCATCTCCTGGTACTCACCTGAGTAACTCTCTAAAAAAGTTATGTGCATCCCTGGCTATAAAGGAAAGCTGGTGTTCAAAGTGATGATTGGGTGGTGGGTGTGTTTTGTGTAATCCTCTTACTGCTCGAGTGCCCGCGCTACATCCAGAAAGCCAGTCGCTGAGGTATTGTTCCGATCCCATGTCACGCTCCTGTAGGAGGCATCGGCAATCCAACACACACACATGCTGATATTGAATAGTTGACTAACATCTCTAAAGAATACATCTCTAAAGAATACATCTCTAAAGCACTTTCTGGCTGCATGGTCTATTCTGAAAATGTAAACTTCAAGTTAAAGTTCCAGTCTTTTGCTGTCAGGGACGCTGAGAAACGCAAAGATTAAACAGACATTGAAACGCTAAAGACAACACCTGTAAGCCATAAGACACATGACGTCAACCACTCTAAGCTACAGTAAAAACCATTCACCATGGTAATAACTTACACAACATTATAATAGAGAAAATAGATACAATTAATGACAATCAATTAATCAATCAAATACACCCAAAATACAACAAATCAACAAAGCATAAGAGTAAGTTGGTATATGACGATGATAGTCGCTCCTACTCATGGGCTCCACGCTCACCTGAGTGTGGTGTTGATCTGAAGAGCCTTGCTCAGCATCTTGGCGCCAATGTCCTCCATGCTGTTCCCACTCAGGTCCACTTTCCTGAGGCAGGTGTTGCTGCCCAGGGTGTTCACCAGCACCGTGCCCCGGGAGCGGAGGCGCGAGTCGGTCAGCGACAGAGACTGCAGGGCCTGGGGACGGTACAGACATGAGGCAGAGAGAGAGATGAGAAGAATGTGGACACACCATAGCCGCGGCAAACAACACTCGCAGGAAAAGGGACGCAAGCTCCCATCCAAAGCCCAGATCCCCCCAGCTGTAAGATAAAAGACAATGCAAGATGAAACGCTGACAAAAGGCGGGGCCCACGTCGGGCGAAGGCAGCTGTGGTCCGCAGAATCGCCATGCAAACCCAGCTTTGCCAGATTGAAGCGCTTCACTTGAAGGCCAGCATTGGTGAGTCATTAGCACCAATGTGAAACTGTGTGTGCCATATGCGCAGATTGTTGTGTTCTCAACTGCTTGATTTGTTATTATTCCTTCGTATATGTATCATATGTCACTGAAATTGCATGAGTTCTTGTGTTGGACACACATCGCCATAACCACACTCATTTTCAACTGCTTGATTGGTTACTATTCATTCTAAATGTATAATATAATTAAAAGGTCTTGTTGCCATTATTATTATTATTATATCCTACCTTATCGTCTACTACACAACGTAAGCCTTTCCTTGTGTAACCCCTCAAAAGATAACCCACTGTTCTGTCTGGGAAATATTATCTACTAACCTTGGTTGCCATTGAACTCTGTCTAATGTGAGCCATGTATTCTCAAAAAGAAAAGAAATCACCAGCAATCTGAGTTTTTTCAGCACACCATTGAAATCATATAAAATAACAAAAACATGATATATAATCACACTGTAGCATGCACCATCACAGTCCAATGCGACACACTCCTGCACCTTTAAACCGCCGGTTGCACACAGAAATATTCTGATCACATCCACAGCATTATACATTAGCCTAGATTCAATTATGTTGATTTAACCTTTATTTAAGCAGGATTTAAAGCCTATATTTCAACAGAGACATGAAAATTATCCTTGAGGAAGTTGTCTTTAAAATGTGTTTTTGTATAGAGTAACTTGAAGGAGGTATATATCTGTAAATCTTGATAAATAAAGAAATACATGAGTGTGATGCTTAATAATTCAGACAGTGCAGCTTGTCACATTCCTCTGTAAATGGCACACAAGTGTGTACAAACGGGGACAGGGCGCAGTGGTTCATATGCTCTGCACCTGCTTGAGGACCACTTTTCACAACACCAGTGATCACCATGTGAGGTTGAATTACTCAGGTTCTGAGTCTCAGCATATGAACTGCCCTAAAGTATTTGTCTGGGTTCCTGCCTAGGGATGGGACGAGCAGCAGGAGAAACCAAATTGTCTGTCATACTCTGTGTTCATTACCGGGGCCTCAAACCTATGACTCAGTTTGCTTAGTTTTGTGTATTTTATTTTTATTCATACAATTTCATGCATCACAGGCTCTTGTACATCTATTGTTCAGCTCTTATTCCGTTCACTATGGGCCGTTTGTTTTGAACAGTATCACATTTTTGGCTTTGCTGAAAAAGCCCCAAATAATTAGACAAAGCTGTTGACTTGGATCCTTGATCCGTACTGCAATATTAGACAGGTGCTTTCTGTATCCACACGAGATATAAAGCTGTTTGGATATTGTGGGTCTGTGTTCTAAAGAATTATTAATTAATTAATTAAATTAATAAATATATATATATATATATATCTCCAGAGTACCAATTTAATGGTTCACTTTTTTATGCAACATGAACTCTGCCAACTAGAGCAGCAGTGACCACCAGCAGTGCTGAACATTGATCGATTTGTTGGTGAAAAAGTCAAACTGACGAGAAATCAAATGGAAGAAAGAACTCTGTTCTCTCTCTCACCCCTTATTTAGCAGGCCAGGGCATCCCACTACAAATTGCACAAAAATACAAATGGTTGCCTCATTGAAAAACTATTACTAATAGATTTTCGTGGATACCATTTATGATTGGGAAATGATAACACATACAGTATATGGTGTTTTGCAGCCCAAATCATGCTTTGCTGAGATAAATCATTTTTTGGCTCTAATAAGAGCACTTTCTATGGACCTGGTTGAAGAACTGCTGAATTTGGTTGAAGTAGGGAATGGTTCTATTTAGAAGTACTTAAACCTAAAGCACTAGCATGGAAGCCTTTTCGGGTTACACAATGTGTGTTTGAGTGCTGACACTGCATTATCACTCACGCAGTCCTCCTCCTGAATGAGCAGAACCAGCTTCTGCAGGACATCGTCCAGAACCCTGGAGGGAGAGAGGGAGGGAGGGAGGGGGAGAGAGATGGTTCAGCTAAGGTGACTCCACAGGAGTGCTTTCTGTTTCAATCGCATTGCCCAAGGATTAGATTGAACATAACTGGTTTCACAAATGCCCCCATGTTCAGCCAAGTTGAGTGAAAGCGTGTTGATAATTAAGTAGATTTTCTTAATAGCAGATTTTTGTATCTCTGAATTTATTTAATTTGAACTTTGGACTTTCACATTCATCTAAATAATATTGCTGCTAATATTACAAAAGCCATCTATGTTTATAAATCAAGTAATTCTGCCAGACACACAAACCAACCAAAACTAACCAAAAAAAACCTAATGAAAAAAGGTGGTCCTAACACAAATAGTTCCTAAGGACAGAACTACCTGCTCTTGATGTTGAAGTTCTTTCCCAGATGAAGGTGCTTGAGGGAAGGATGTCTGGAGAGGGCTGGCAGCACCAACAACAGGTCTCCATCTAGACCTACACACACACAAACACACACACACACACACACACACACACACACACACACACACACACACACACATACACACACACACACACACACACACACACACACACACTCCACAAAGCCAAGGTGTCTGGAATAATTGTCGGTCAGAGAGGGCTGGTATGGAGGAGCAGAGAGCCAGCCTACCATTATCAGAGATGTCCAGGCTTGCGATGGAGGATACCCTGGGGAAAAGCTCCTGGATCACGGCAGCCCCTGCAGATCTCAGCTGGAGGGGGCAGGGAAGGAGGGAACCATGGTTGCTGGTTAAAGGGTCATCCAGCCAAGCCAAACTTTGCCTGATCAAATGTCAGAAGAGTTTGTGGAGTACTACATGCTATAATCATATTTTATAACCCCTGGAAATCCTTTTGGAGCTATTTTAATATGTGTTGACTATGACATTTTATATATCTTTTATATATTATATATATTTATATATTTTTTATATATTTTATGTCCAAAAGATAATGTTTAGTAAAAAGATAGGAAATAACTAATTTATTACAAGACAATAGCAAGTAATTAAAACACAAACAAGGAAATCCCTGAGCATGACTCCAACGATTAGAAGAAAAACAAATCCAAATGCTTCCTGTTAAAGCTCTGGGTGTTGTCATTTGAAAATGCAATGATGTACAATGTTCAGGATTGCCAGTTGCAACATGTTCTTTGTCATCTCAGCCTGCAAATGGGTTGACAGATGGGGACCAACTGACCTCACAGCCACTGAGGTCCAGGTGTAGTTCATTGATGTGGGGGTTGGTGACCAGCCCTGTCAGCAGAGACCTGGCAGACACAATGAGCCAGTCCACCAGTCAAGAAGAAGCACAGACACACATGTACACATACAAAACTGATCTTTCTTTTCTCTCTGCGTCCTAAACAATGTAGTGAATTATGTTTAAGGAATAATACAGGCAAAAAAATATTGACGTTGATAAGAATATCATGTCTATTGGCGATGTACAACGCACCCCAGGGCCTTATTTTACTGTTTTAGGTAGAATTTCACTTTGCCGGGGCTAACCTTGATTTCTGTAGATGTTACCAAGTCATAAGAAGACTTTGTGGCAGTAGAAACAATGGGGTTTAACAAGATAGTTTGTCTTCAAATCCCTCAAATCCCTGTAGCATCAACCATTAGTATCAGCTAATAGTAGTATTCCCATATGATCAACCACTCAGGGCTTCTGTCGTCATATAATTGCATATAACATATTTGCAATCTACCCAAATGTTCACCATTGGTTACAACCCAGTTGAACTTTTTGTTTTTGTTGACGTTTGGGTCACATTCCCTGAAAGAGAGGGGTACAGGATCAAAATCCAGCACTGAAAACAACAGCCGATTACAAACTGAAAATAAATATAGAGTACAATATTACACATCAGAAAAATAAAGCTGGTAATGAATAGGAAATCGTTGTTGGACGTTGTATAACAATGTCCTTGTGTTGCAGCCTGTATTATTCCTTTAAGATTTAAAGAGCAACGACCCTGGCTGTTGGTACAGGTTTTAGTTTTCAGTTTATCTTCGATGTTCAACCGAAAACAGGATGTGTGGGTTTGTGCATGTGTGTGGTTAAGTTTGTGCCTAGGTATCAGTAGGTATCAGGTGTATAACCTCGGCAATGTGTATGTGCGTGTTGACTTTTAAAACACATTATTGCATCAATACATTCTTTGTCTTACTAGTTAACACCTAGTCACCAGTTGTTCTCTTGCTTTGCACTCAGCTGCTCTTTTGAAACTCAATGTATTTTATAACATCTTACAGAGAAATCCGGAAAAGAAAGAAGGAAACACAAAGAGAAAGACAACAACAAAAAATAACAAGAAAGCAAGCAAGATACATCGAAAGAGCGGGAAGCCTTGGGCCGTGGCAACCACCTGAGCACGTCGGGAGGCAGTTTCATGGAGGCGAGGCTGACGTGGGTGAGGCTGAAGGCGGAGCTGACGAACTGGTGGAATAGAGGCAGAGTGTCCTTCACCTTTCTGGGTGAGAAGGTGGAGAGGAGAGATCCAGAGGAAGAGACATAAATGAGTAGACTATGGATTCCTATGGCCATCTATTACTGGCCATGGCAAAGTTGACGATCGTCTCTGTGGTCGAACTCGAAGCACAGCGGTGCGACGTCATCGAGGCTACGGGAAAAAGAAACTAGATACAAATAAAAATTGGCTTAGGAAATGGGAGAAGCTAAATGATAGATTGCTGTGGTTAAATATTCATGACTCTCATCCGTGTGGACAACTCTGTGAGTTATCGTTTTAAACAGCATTAGACACCCGCACACACAAATACACGCACACACGAAAAACACAAAGCGTGGATATACACAATGTTTCCGTCGTACCAAAAACTCTGTTCTGATTTCCGATTTGTATGGGAGATGAAGATTATTGCAGATTAAACCAGAGGCTAAACACAAGGATAGTGAGTAAGAGAGAGTTACAGTTATACAATTATAGGAAATCCTACACAAAGTTATGCTCTGTTTATGTCACCCCAAAAGCAAGATGCCATCTGAAAGATGTGACTAACCTGTGAGAAAAGGAGTTTTTGGAAAGATTGAGATAAGAGAGATCGGCACAACAGCCCCGCAGAAGAGCACCAAAGAGCTGTGCGAGAAAAGGAAAGCAGCAGTAAGGGACAAAGTACTTCACACAGATGGAGAGAGAGAGTGGCACTTGGTTGATGCCGGTTTTCTTTCCCGCAAATGCACACTCAATTATTTTCTCTTTCGCTACTCACAGAGTCTACAGTGCAATCTGTGCCGGAAAGATCCAGGTGAACAAGGCAGTTTGGCTGCGACAAGAATAGGTACAACTTCTACAAAAAGACAGAGAGAGAATATAAATAAATAAAATTGTCTGTCAGGTGTGTGTGTGTGTGTGTGTGTGTGTGTGTTTGTGTGTGTGTGTGTGTGTGTGTCACTCACTAACCGATGCGTCTTCGCCGGACAGCAGCCCTGGGTTCTTGCTCAGGTCCAGGTGCAGGAGAGAGTTGGAATATTCATCACTGGAGCAAATAGCTTGAGAAAGAGAGACCACTCCTGAGAGGACGAGAGAGATGGTGATAGAGCAGATAGGAGACAGAAAGACAGACAGACCGACAGATAGACAGACAAAAGAACAGAAGAAATGTTTTATCCACGCATAATATTTCCCACCTCCCTCCAAGCTGGCAGCTATAGTGATGTGCGTGTGCAGCAGCCAGTATGTGAACATTTCAGAGTTTGAGGTAACACTGCTAATTTCTCAATGGCCCACACAGCATAAGGAGAGACAGCAGCAACTGTGGGCAGGCAGCCCACTGAGCAGGGTTACCATACATTTACTGAGCTGTTGAAGCCATAACAAACTGGGGTATCAATGATGATGGTGCTGAGGATCATCCCATTGATCTATAGAACTCCGCCAGAAATTACTGAGTTCAGAGTTCTTCATTTATTGAACAAGGACTCCACAGAAACACATGGAGGTAGCTGTAGACTGGGATGGTGTGTGCGTGTGCGTGTACGTGTGCGTGTATGTGTAAGAAATCTGCTTTTGTAAGAGGAGAATATATTTTGATTACTTGCAACAGGATCCGGCAAGAGCGAAGGGAGCAAGAAAGTCAAATAGTTATAAACCTGGTTGGCTGGGTTTTTTTTAACAAGGTAAGGCTGCGCCCATTATGTGCAAATAAATGGCTGCCCGTTCAAATCCAGACTGATATTCATTGCAAAACTCAAACTTGAATATCTGGTCTAACAGGGCTAGAGAAGGGACGTCTGGACCTTGTCTAACCTTTGGAGGAGAGAGAGGTCTTGGAGAGGTTGAGCAGACGGAGTCCCTTGCTGAGCCGACACACCTGCTGGATGAGGTTGGACACACCTAGAGCACACATGAAAGAAGATCAAGACGATTCAGTCCAAAGTAGTGATTTGCGTTTTTCACGTGTATCGCATTGGCCGATTTTTTCGCTGTTTTTTTATTTTATTTTATTTTTTATTTTATTTTTAATATTGTTTCCTGGCATGATTTACAGACAGTTCATTGTGTCATTTTTATGACGTAAATTGAGGGAGCAAAAGCAGTATCAGCTCCAAATATCGGCTCAAGAAAATCTGTATTTCTTTTTAGGTGGTCGTGAACAGAAACATTAACTGGATATTCCAGTTGATCATTTTAAACAAGCATTGTTTACGATTTGCTAGATTGTAGATTGTTAGATTGTTTTCAGTATTTCCTACTTCCCACAGAATAAAGAATATAAGAGGAAGTGTGCCCATTTGTTTATTACTAGATATGTTGTGTTAAGTTTAACTTCAGCTGAGACTTGTTCCTTATACCTTGATTGTCCAGAGAGTTATGGGCCAAGTTGAGGGAGTGGATGGCGGATGCTGGATTCTCTGAAAGAGCAACTGACATCTTCTGTGGAAAGTCCCTATGGTAGCGTCAAATTAAATGCAATATTCAGCTGTTAGTGCAACAGTGCAAACAGACTTAGACAGTCAAATATAATGTGGAAGTGGGAGTTCACTCACGATTTTAACCCAGCGTTCTCCAGTGTGATCTCCTCCAGGCTTGAAGACTTACTGAGCGTGTGCAAGACCTGCTCCGTGACCTCCGACCCCTGTCGCAAAATAAACAGATTGAAATAATCAGATTGAGTAGCATAGACATTAGGCACAATACCCCCTCCTGCAAAATCAAACAAACCA
The DNA here is from genome assembly GCF_964030765.1 of Micromesistius poutassou. Classification (NCBI taxonomy): domain Eukaryota; kingdom Metazoa; phylum Chordata; class Actinopteri; order Gadiformes; family Gadidae; genus Micromesistius; species Micromesistius poutassou. The sequence continues at coordinate 8,740,706 of NC_140279.1, forward strand.
CAGATTTAAAATATACATACCATCCGCAGGTCTTTGACATACAGTTTGGTAAACCAGTTGTTGTAGGCCATTGATGCAACAATGACAGCCAAATCCCTGTAAGAGCAAGGACAGATCATCACAAATGATGTGCAGATTTTGAATCAAGCTATATCTGCTCTAATGTGTCATGATCCGGGAGAGGCTACACGCAGATACAGCGGAGATGGTTAAGGTTAGGTATTGGGTTAGAGAGGGTTAAGTCCAGGAGTTGGTTAAGTTCAGGTATAAGGTTAGCGATGGTTAAGTTCAGGTAATAGGAGAGAGATGGTTGAGTTTAGGTATTCGGTTAGAGATCGGTATATTGAGGCGTTGGGATTAGGGTCAGGGATGGTTATGTGTGAGGTTAGAGATGGCTCGGGTGATGTGCATGCAATTATGTCAGCTGTGTCCGTTGAGTCTCTCCAGTGATGACCCATGTAGCTCGGCCACACCCCCTACCACTCACCTGCTCTCCAGGTGACTGAAGTCCAGCAGGTTAAACTCCCGGTTGTCCTGGGAGTGATAGATTGTGTCCACATCCTATTAAACACAATAGTATCCACCATTAACACCATTGGCCTGCCAAAGCATCTTGGCATCATCTTGGAGGACCACCAGACGGTCATGCACACAGCAGTTACAGTCATGTGACTCACGCCCCCAGATGGGAGACAGACGGACGGGCTTAGCTTCTTACCCACTGCACCTCCTCCTTGCAGCCAATACCGTTGTAGTCGCATAGAGCGGCGTAAGTCTCCGAAAAACCTCCTGCAACAACACACAAACAAATAAACAAACTAAAAGCAAGAAGTTGGAGAAATGTATGAGCAGATGCTTCCGTTGGTGAGGGATGGGGAAGAAATAAAACGCGCAAAAAAATGAGTCAACAGTTATCTTTTATGTTTGTGTGAAAGGGGAATTTACCAGGAACATCTGGGAAATGATTTGTGAGTATTCTAGCAGGTACTGCCTCTCTGCAACCTGCCAAGACGTAGTTTGCAGGTGCACTTGCGAAAAAGTGTGTTCATACTGTGTGTGTGTGTGTGTGTGTGTGTGTGTGTACACTACAGTATGTGTGTGTGTGTGTGTGTGTGTGTATGTGTGAGTGTGTACTGTGTGTGTACACTGTGCCCATACATGTGTGTGCATGCAACTATGTGCGTTCGCGTCCAAGTGTATGTGTGCAAACCTGAGCGGTTTGAATGCACTGACCGAAGTCTAGTTCAGAGCAGTCTCAGCAGTGTGCCCCTCTTACCGCACGCCCTCTGGGTTTCCACCAAATACTTTGACAGTTTGTGAAGTATTCTAGCACGTACTGCCTCTCTGCAACCTGCCAAGACGTAGTTTGCAGGTGCACTTGCAAATGTGTGTTAGTACTGTGTGTGTGTGTGTGTGTGTTCGTACTGTGTGTGTGTGTGTGTGTGTGTGTGTGTGTGTGTGTGTGTGCGCGTCCAAGTGCATGTGTGCACACCTGAGCGGTTTGAATGCTCAGGTGAATACTAACTCTAGACTAATGCAGAGCGGTCTCAGCAGTGTGCTCCTCTTACCGCATGCCCTCTGGGTTTCCACCGACGTCTCCGAGCTGGGGGAGTACTTCCTGCTGCCTTCTGAAAGGTCACTGTCTGAGTGACAGATGGAGGGGCTAAAAGGAAAAAGGCAGACGTGAAATACCAAACAAAACCATCATCATTATCACATGAACTAACCAATCGACATAAGGGAGGACAGCCTAAGCACCCACGCAAACACAGAGTTGTTGAATATTCGTGACAGGGCGGTGTTCACATGGCTGACGACGTGGTTGAGCTGATCACGGGACTGGAACCACAGGGAGTAGGTGGATTTGTCCGTGTCAACGATCACCTGGATTGAATTAGAGACATGTGGTTCAAGGGAAAACAATAACAAACTACAGTAACTGATATTTACAATTCAAATAACCCTTACAAACTTGTGTTTTGTCTGATGAGACTGACTGACTTTTCAAAGTGGAAGAGCTGCATTATAAAACGATTACCTTCAGCTAATAAACAAATTAACTAACAACCATATACAGAGCTCCATGGGGAGTCTTTAAGTTAAAATGATTGGGGAGGCAGGTTGGGGGTCACTCATGTGCCATTAAAGGGAAAATTGATTTTCCCCAACACAGCAGGGGTAGCCAGTAATGGGCTTCTTATTTGTTGCCACTGTTGCTTCATCAAGTCACAAGTAGCGAGCTAACTTATTGCTTCCATGGCTTGATCGTGTTCTTGTGTGGGAACCAGAGCTGCTTGTGTACCTTTGCATTGATTAGCCTGATTATGGACTAGCAGGCTCCCATACCACCTCAATACTGAGTTTCTACATAAAATATAAGAGTTGATAGACAAAATTAAACGTAATAATTAATAAAAAATAATTCTTATTCAATTCTTATTACATTTTTACTTTGTTAACAGTATTCTCAAATTGATTTGCAATGCAATTTCAGTAAAGTAGAATGTCGCTTATAATATAAGCACATGGAAGTTATGGTTAAAGGCTGACCCACTACTTTAAATAGCCACTAGATTAGCATACATAAGCACACAGCCAGCATCAGCTAACCTCCCAAACTGCCTGAGGTTTCATGTACTGGCTCAAGGACACATCAGCTAGCCACAGGTGACAAGGCTGCAACCTGGATATTCTCTAATTATCCCTTCATTATTGCATGCATTTTATCCCCAAAACAGGACTGCAGTAATGTGTTTATTATTTTCCTGAATGAATTCATTATCTGTAATTGGCAGAATGCAGTGCATGCATACAAAAATGACAAAAAATATTTTGAAAAAATATATATATATTCACCTGGTGTTCCGGATGGGAGGTCAGAGAGCGAATTTCTAAGAAGTTGAACGTTGTCTCTATCTGTAGGTGGAAAATGCAATTTCAAACACATTTTATTAAGCACGTGTAGAGGATCACAACGGTAAACATCATCCCTAAAGTAGCAGGAAGACCAAACTACCTTTGTGGGAACCTTGGGCATCAGGAAATACAGTCGCCAGGTTGTGAGGATCTGAAAATAAGGAAGAATAAGACTTAACTTTGATCAAGTTCCATGCGACTCAGCCGCACTCCCTGCCTGGAGCCAAATCATACTCTTGAATTACCATGGTAATAGTCAGGGTGAGATAAGAAGTCCTCTCTCTATGAATTTATTGATCCGCCTAAAAGCATTCCATGAGGAGACACACTGTCTTACATCAGGTGGGGAACAAATAACAGAGATGGAAAAAAATTGCATTGCAGTCTATAATGTTATTAGATAACAATGCAATCATACGACAACCCATCGCTTGCTCTTGTAGCAGAGGCCGGTTCAACCACTCGCGGGTCTCGAACCTGCCACCTCTCGAACTACAACACTACCAGCATGGGAGTCGAACGCTCTAACCACTAAGCTAAAAGCCCAGGGTTCTAACTCAGCGGCTAGAAGGCTTAGGGGTGTGAGGATTTACAACGTACTACCGCCAGCTAGCCCAGGCTAGTTGGCATCCATTACACTCTCTCTAAAGTACCAGTTTTGCTCGGGAATTCCTGACATTTAAATATAAACAAGCTAATAAAATGTAAGGAACACACACGCGCACACACACAAAGCAATATGACGTTTATTCATCTATCGATTTTCCCATGTGAAGCTAATAAGCGGCTCTCACACGGTTTCTTTCCTAACAGTCCGAAATGAGCACATGCGGCTGCTTCCACCCCAACACCATTTAGACCAGACTGTCCTGCTTGACAACAGCCTCCAAGGGATCTCCGCTCTCCCCTCGCTGGCAGTTGACTGCGGCTCGCCAGCCTGTCTGAGTGCTTTACAACCTAGGAGCTACTCAGGGGGATGCTGCACAACTCCAGACATAGCTTGGCACATTTACCTTCCCGAAAATCTGCCTAGCAAACCTCATATTTCATATGACTCTGTTTCTGCTTCCCCTCCCTATGGCTAAAAAGTAAGATGTCCTTCAGCATCCAGCAACCAGCCAGGGCCTGTCTGTGGCGGGCACAGTTGATAGGGCTGTGGACTGGGAATGGAGTGGATCAGTGCAACATAGGCTATAGACTAGACATGAGATGGGCAACTTTCATGATAAAGAGGGCCAATTTTTGAGAGATAATTTTTCATCATCACCATCAGAGGGCCACATGACCACGCTCCTCACCTAATTGTATATCAGAGAAGCTACAAAATAAACAAAAATTAAAACTGCGCGCAGTGATGAACGGGACCTCGCGCCGGCTTGCAGCCGCCACTACGAGGTCCCGTTCATCACTGCGCGCAGTTTTAAAAAAAAATCGCGCCGGCTTGCGGCCGCGTCACGTGCCGTCGTAACATGTGTGCTGGCAAGATGTGCACATGTTAGGACCGCACGTGACGCAGCCGCAAGCCGGCGCGAGGTCCCGTTCATCACTGCGCGCAGTTTTAAAAAAGCGCAGTTTTAACAAAAATTCGCAAATTTATGTAATCTGTAGAAGCAGAGGTGCCCTGTGGTGTCCTACTGATTGTTTTGACATTAACATGTAAGACCACATTTAACTGAATTACATGTTCATTAACCCTACATCAATGATCCCATAAATTCCCTAGGAGGAGTTTGTTGAAATACAAGGCGAAAAAGTGATAGAATTCCATTCAAAATGGCCAACTTTGACGGCATGCCATGGACACGCCCTTCAACGTACAGTCACAAATAACACGGCGTTGGTTGAGCACCATTTTTTGACTGTACTGACTAATTGTGAAGCAGATCCGATAAATACCCTAGGAGGAGTTCGTTCAAATACAAGGGGAAAAAAGCGAAAATAAGACCACGGAATTCAAAACAGCCAAATTTGACGGCACGCCACGGACACGCCCTTCAACGTACAGTCACAAATAACACGCCGTTGGTTGAGCTCCATGTCATGACTGTACTGACTAATTGTGAAGCAGATGCGATAAATTCCCTAGGAGGAGTTCGTTCAAATACAATGCGAAAAAGTGAAATTCCATTCAAAATGGCCAACTTTGACGGCACACCACGGACACGCCCTTCAACGTACAGTCACAAATAGCACGATTTTGGTTCAGCACCATTTCATGACTGTACTGACCAATTTTGAAGCAGATGCGATAAATTCCCTAGGAGGAGTTAGTTCAAATACAAGGCGACGGAATTCCAAAATGGCCAACTTTGACGGCACGCCACGGACACGCCCTTCAACGTACAGTCACAAATAGCACGGCGTTGGTTCGGCACCATTTATTGACTGTACTGACCAATTTTTAAGCAGATTCGATAAATTCCCTAGGAGGAGTTCATTCAAATACATGGCAAAAAAGTGAATTTTTTTTCAAAATGGCCGCCGAGAGTGAAAATAAAAAATGCAAATAGCCGACGTCCTGTGGGGTTTGGAGCATGGGTCCAAGAGGCTTTTCTGTAGGTATTGGCACGTTATACGTGCCTACCGATTTCCATACATATTGGTGAAACGTGGCGCAGGGGCTGCTTTTTAAAGTTCCTGTAGGGGGCGCTACAAAAAATAGAAACACGAATTTTGGTATGTGAGCTAGAGGCACCAGTTTACACGTGTCCTGTGAATTTCATATTCATAACTATTACGGTCTCCGCACAGTGATTTTGAGGCTCTGGCGGCCATGTTGTTTTTTAAATCGACTTAATTTTAATTGAGCAGTTAGAACTTTGGTACTTAACGGCCACTGAGTTGGTCCCGCTCAAATCAAACATTGCGTCTATGAACTGTGGCGATTTTAGTGTCAGGCCACGCCCATTTCGATGCCACGCCCCATTTGAAAAATTGTTGACTTATTCTTGTTCAGAATTTGATTCTGAACAACTTTAGTAGAGAGGTCCAACACCATAGGAGTCCAATTAATGTAGATATGTGCAATTTACTATTTTGGGGGTGAAAAACACACCCCTTTTTGAACTCAATGGCTCATGGGTACTTTGAAATCTATCCTACAGACTAATCCTTATGTCAGATTGAAGATAATGGGCCATAGATGATATGTGCCAAAGGAATTTTGTCAAAGTCGAAAAACCTGGGATCCTTGGGGAATTTCCTGTTTTTAACTAAATTCAAAATGGCGGGAAATCTGGCTACCGGAAGTGCTAAGTTAGTATCTGCAAATTTGTTCAACATGAGGATTTGCATATGTGTGCAAAGTTTCATGAGTTTAGGTCCAACCGGTGACGAGTTATGCTTGTGCAAACGTTGAAATTTTGGCATAGTTGGTATAGCGCCACCTAGGGGCGAATGTGAATTTGAGGGCTAGAATATCAAATTTTTCACCAGTCCCACAAAATGTGCCAAATAAAAATGAGTTTTCGAATATGTGCAGGGGGGGAAAAATGCAGTCGAAGATGAGGGAAAATAATAAGAAGAAGAATTAAAACTGCGCGCAGTGATGAACGGGACCTCGCGCCGGCTTGCAGCCGCCACTACGAGGTCCCGTTCATCACTGCGCGCAGTTTTAAAAAAAAAATCGCGCCGGCTTGCGGCCGCGTCACGTGCCGTCGTAACATGTGTGCTGGCAAGATGTGCACATGTTAGGACCGCACGTGACGCAGCCGCAAGCCGGCACGAGGTCCCGTTCATCACTGCGCGCAGTTTTAAAAAAGCGCAGTTTTAAAAAAAATTCGCAAATTTATGTAATCTGTAGAAGCAGAGGTGCCCTGTGGTGTCCTACTGATTGTTTTGACATTAACATGTAAGACCACATTTAACTGAATTACATGTTGTAACAACTTTAACTAACATTATTAACCCTACATCAATGATCCGATAATCCCTAGGAGGAGTTAGTTGAAATACAAGGCGAAAAAGTGAAAGTATTCCATTCAAAAATGGCCAACTTTGACAGCACGCCACGGCCATGCCCTTCAATGTACAGTCACAAATAGCACGGCGTTGGTTCAGCACCATTTTTTGACTGTACTAACCAATTTGGAAGCAGATGCGATAAATTCCCTAGGAGGAGTTTGTTCAAATACAAAGCGAAAAAGTGAAATTCCATTCAAAAATGGCCAACTTTGATGGCACGCCACGGACACGCCCTTAAACGCACAGTCCCAAATAGCACGGCGTTTATTCAGCACCATTTCATGACTGTACTGACCAATTTGGAAGCAGATTCGATAAATTCCCTAGGAGGAGTTAGTTCAAATACAAGGCAAAAAAGTGAAAAAAATTCAAAATGGCCGCCGAGAGTGAAAATTAAAAATGCAAATAGCCGACTTCCTGTGGGGTTTGGGGCATGGGTCCAAGAGGCTTTTCTGTAGGTATGGGCACATAGTACGTGAATACTGAGTTTCATACATATTGGTGAAACGTGGCGCCGGGGATGCTTTTTAAAGTTCCTGTAGGGGGCGCTACACAGATGAGAAACACGATATTTGGTATGTGAGCTACCGGCACCAGTCTACACGTGTCCTGTGAATTTCATATTCATAACTATTATGATCTCCGCACAGTGATTTTGAGGCTCTGGCGGCCATGTTGTTTTTTCAATCGACTCAATTTTAATTGAGCAGTTAGAACATTGGTACCTAACGACCACTGAGTTGGTCCCGCTCAAATCAAACATTGCGTCTATGAACTGTGGCTATTTTAGTAACGGGCCACGCCCACTTCGAAGCCACGCCCCATTTGAAAATATGTTGACTTTATCTTGTTCAGAATTTGATTCTGAACAACTTTTGTATTGGGGCCAACATCATAGGCGTCCAACTTGACGTTGATAAGAGCAATTAACTATTTTCGAGGTTTCAACCACACCACTTTTAGAACTCATTGGTGCTCTAAACTTTATTGTACAGACTAATCCTTAAGTGAGATTGAAGATAATGGGCCATATATGATATGTGCCAAAGGATTTTGGTCAAAGTCGAAAAACCTGGGATTCTTGGGGAATTTACTGTTTTTAACTAAATTCAAAATGGCGGAAAATATGGCTACCGGAAGTGTTCAGTTCAAGAGACTTTTTTGTTCATCATGAGGATATGCATGTGTGTGCAAAGTTTCATGAGTGTAGGTCAAACCGGTGGCGAGATATGCTTGTGCAAAGTTTGCACTTTTGAACAGTTGCTATAGCGCCACCTAGGGGCGAATGTGAATTTGAGGGCTAGAATATCAAATTTTTCACCAGTCCCCACAATTGCACCAAAAAATTTTGAGTTTTAGAATATGTGCAGGGGGGGAAAAATGCAGTCGAAGTGGCTAAAAATAATAATAATAATAATAATAAACACGAGGGTTTCAATAGGGACCTTGCCATGTTTGGCTCGGTCCCTAATAAACATGAGGATTTCAATAGGGTCCTTGCCAAGTTTGGCTCGGTCCCTAATAAGAACAAATTATGTGTAGATATATGTATGCATCAGTGGTGGCTGGTGATGACATTTGTTGGTGTGCCGTCATGTACAGGGGGTCTGGGGGTCCTTCCCCATAAAATCTTGAATTTGGTAGATGGGATTTCCTGTATTCTGGTATTTTGGGGATGGCCACTACCTAAAAATTCATTCATATTCATAGCCTATGTATGTTAATTGAACCAACTTGAACATTAGTTTCATATTTTCCATGCTCAAATGCATTTTTAACATGACAAACACAACAAGTTTGTTTTAAAAGAAACAACAACAGCCACATGAGTGATTTTTTTCAGTGCAAAGGGCTCACATACATCATCATTCAATGATGGCACAAAACTGAAAAATAGTGACTGAACATTAAGTGCAACAACTACCATTATATTCCAGTATTTTGAACATTGAGGCCCCATTCTGGTTTGTCTAGGATGAAATAGAGTGGTTGACACCGAAATTTAGACTATTGGTCCTGTTTCGGGAATTTGGCTCATTTAGAATCGCCCCTGCCTGCTTCAGAATGGCTAGCTACGGGCATTCACAAACCTGTCCTTAAAACAATCCTAAACACTCGTTCTCAGACATGTGCAACTCACCGAGTGGTTAGTGGTGTTCGTTGATGTTCCGAATCAAGTATCGTAGCGACAGTTTATGTTGTGTTATATTTGGCATTTTGTAAATCCAATTGAAACGGAAACCGGACCGGAACCGGAAACGGAAATTGGGCTGTTTACTTTTGGTTGCAGTCTTTTCGCTCAGTAGGGCTAAACTGAGCGAAAAGACTAAACCAGCCCCACTTTCCGTTTCCGGTCAACGAGCAATGAGTCTTCCAACAGAAATCAATGGATTTACAAAATGCCAAATAAAACACGACAGAAACTGTATTCCGCTATGATTTCTGAAAACAAACGTTCAGGGTTGTTTTGAGCACTGAGAAACTTGTGTTTTGAAGTTTGTGAATGCCCGTAGCCAGCCATTCTGAACCAGGCAGGGGCGATTTGAAATTAGCCAAATACCCGAGACAGGACCAATAGTCTAAATTTTGGTGTCAACCACTCAATTTCATCCTAGACAAACCAGAAAGGGGCCTCAATGTTCAAAATACCAGAATTGTCCTTTAAAGGAGAAATCTGGCGATTCTTAACCCCTTTATCGTTTTCCTGAGGGTCACCCCATGGATGCACACCCAGCCACTAGCCACAGTGGCTGTGCATTCGCGCACATCCGTTCTGCTATTGGCTAATAAGGGCTTTCTGGATATGTCAACGGGGTAATCTGAGGTGAGTGACTCCATGCAAAAAAGTTTATACTGTTTTGCCAAACTATGAGTTAAACAAGCACGGTGGTGTCTCATAAGGAACCAACTCGTGTTGGATAGGTCTTGAAATGGTTTTCTGAATATGTTTAGAGGCCCCAAATGCGGATAAACAGCTTGCCCCCATAGGTTAGCGTTATCTTAAATTATCTGCGGGCCTCAGTGAGGATCAGTGAGGATTTTTCCAGTTTCCCATCCCTGGACTAGACTAACAGAGAGAGCTGTTCTGTGGATCAGAGGTACTCTTTGTCTCCTCTCCGGAGTCCTGCCCTCGACCCTTTCCCCACTAGTCTTCTGCTCCATCACTCCCAATCACTTGATCTGTCTTTCACATGAGGCCCCGACTGAATATCTCTCTACCTCTCTGTCACTCACTTCACATTTCACTTTTTGTTTTTACTCACTGTTTTTACTCACTCGAAAAAGTGAGTTATTGCATTAGTGCCAGCCTCACCTCTCTCTCTCTGTTGTAATTGTTGGCCTTTGGTGCCTGATACAACCCTTCACTTCACCACGCACACTCTTTCCTCCCACCCAACCAAAGCCTAGTCGACCCCGATGTCTGAAACAGGTAGAGAAGTTGCAGAGAGAGTGGGTGGAAACAAAATGTGTGTGTCTGCGTGTGTGCGGGCGTCTGGGTGGGGGGTGATGGAGCGACCTGGGTACAAGGGACTGGGAGGGGGAAGAGGGGGATGCTAGACTGGGTACCCCCAGCCCATTCTGCCGGCGATTTGAATTAGCCCTGCAGCAGGGGCTGGAGAGGAGCAATACTTTTCTTCCTGTTCCCGATCCACATTTACTGGAGCCAATCACCAAGCTGGTTTTTCCCCCTGGCGCGCTATTGGCTGGTGTGATGGAAAAATACATATGTTGCTACCTTTTAGTCATATAGGCTTTGTTTTCCATGCCGTGTATTGTCTTGCCACCCTGCTTTTCCTCAGTGTCGTCTACATATTGACCTTTGTGCTCGGTTCAGCCACCTCACCAGTGAGCGATGTCATCAAAATGTTAACCCTTGTGCTCTGGTCAGCTGTCCTACTTTCCTCCTCAGAGTCAATCAAAATGTTTACCCTTCTGTTCTGGTCAGCTGTCCTACCTTCCTCAGAGCCAATCAAAATGTTAACCTTTGTGCTCTGGTCAGCTGTACCACCTCCCTCAGTGGCATCTAAATGTAAACCCTTTTCTATGAATAACCGGCCTGCCTTCTTCAGAGTCAATCGTGATTGTAACCTTCGTACTTGGGTAACCCCAGACCGTTCTGCCAGCGATTTACTCATCCTTCCATCTCCAGTATGAGGTCAAATGGTGCTCAAGGTGTGAGAGAACAGTAACGCAGCGATTGCAAATTCGTTCAGATTTGCCCGACTCTCTCACAACCTGCAAACCTGCCATTGCCAACCCATTGTGCTACAAAACAATCAGGTTTGTTGACACCTGCCTGGAGTTTTCCCGTCACTCTGCATAGTACGTCATCCGGATCATTGGTCTGATTGGTTGAAGGACTATTCAATTGAGTACAGAGTCATTGGAACTACACCCGTTGTGTGCTGAAGAAAATGACAGAAGCCTCCCCAGACCAAAGTGCAATCTACGATTGAGCTTGTTCTGGCAATAGCCAGGCTAGGGGGATGCTGCAATCAACTAAAACCCCAACTCAGAGCTTGACTAGTGGGACTTGATTAAAAAGATATTATAGTGTTACTTTGCGAGGGATGAGTTGGGGTCACGACCTGATGGTGTGAGAAGGTTGGTACAAATAAACGATGATGAAAGCAGAAGAGAGAGAAATAGAAAGAGAAGTAAAGAGACCAATGGGATAGCTGGAGAGAGAGAGAGAGAGAAAAGAGAGAGAGAGAGACCCCAAAAGATGCTTCTTATTAAAAGTTGTCCACATCAAAAGAAGACCACAGAAAAGAGAGTCCAGCGCACACTCTTCTTCCTTCCCTTCCTTCAACCCAGCAACAAACTGCTCCAGCAGCTGCCGTCTCGTAGAGGCTACCGCAGCATCCGGTCTCACCACCAGACTCAGGGACAGTTTCATCCCACAGGCCATAAGACTGAACTCCTGAGCTACTTAGCTCACCGCTATGCCACTTTATAACAGTCGACATCTGTATAACAATGTCTGTTTACATTTCACATCTGTTTATGCTGTATGTATTTATACATTACAGTTATTATTATATTTTTATTTTATTCTAATTATTTAATGTCCAGTATTGTAGTTGATTTATTTTCATTTATTTAGGTCTCAGCTCTCTTTACTTGTGTTTCTCTTGTACTTTTTATATTTATATTGAACTGTTGAAGGAGTCTGAGACTCAAGAATTTCATTGCCATTGCCACTGCTTCTGTATTTTTTGTGCATATGACAATAAACCATCTAGATCCTTGTTTGAAGGACAAAAAGGAATAACACTTGATTTCAATTATAAAACTTTCCCTGGTTAGTACACTGTAAAAACGATAACTTGAAATTGCTGGTCTTAAAAGGATTTTTACATTGAGTGAACATAAAACTTTCACTGTCAACTGTTTATTTGAGCTGTTTGAACTAACTTCCAAACGTTTCTGGTTAAAAGTTGATCTCACTCCATAAACTGAGTTGGCAAAATAAACAAATACGAATTGAATCCTATGGTTCCAACTTCCCATGCGTTAGCGCCCGGAGGTGGTGGAATGGTGGTTGATTTCATGCATGTTATTATTTCACTCCTCCCCTGTCCCTCTTAAAGTGCTTGGGCCCGGTTTTGCTGTGGGACAGGAGGTCCGGAGACTGGTGGGCGAGAGGAGTGGTAGTGGTAGTGTTGGTTGGAGATAGCTGGTGGTGGTTGAGTTTTTGTTGTTTTTGGTTGTTTCTACTTGTTTTGGATTGATTGGTTATTGATTTATTTATTTTGATTGTTTTGATTGTTTCTTTGGTACAGAATCCCATCTAGGTGGGCTTCTGTTTTAAGAGGGGGGGTGTGACGACCCAGGTGGGTCTTTGACCCCGCCCCTGCTGTTTGTATGCCTGTGTTGCTCTCCCTACTAATTAGGAGATTGTCGGCAGGTGTAGGTTGGACCGGGACCGCAGTATATAGAGCCTGCCCAGACAACAGACCTGGGCCCCGTTTCCCGAAAGCATCATTAGCCTAAACGTCGTTAACACCATCGTACGATCATCGCAGAATTTTCGGACCGTTTCCCGAAAGCATCGTTATGTAACGACGTTGTTAAAACCCTCGTAGCTAACGACGCCTACAGGGGTACTCGTTAAGCACTAGGATGCATCGTTACTATAGCCTCAGTGGAGTCACCAGCTGGACATTCCGTGTATTGGATGTGTTTTATTAAAACACGTCATCCAATACCACTGAATGTCCAGCTGGCGCTATTTTGCAATACCCCAAAAACAGTGGTTCCCGCATATATATTACTCGTAGACTACTGTTAGATTTAAACAGCAAAGACAGAGACATGTTAGAAGTCAACACAAATATAATTTATTGCAGCAATTTTAAATTCCAAAAATCCATTCGCAGTCGAAATGTAGGCGATCAAACGCCACGTCACAAGGCAACCCTATCACAAGGCATATAATAAAATCAAATGATTCCGTTGCTCGTGTGGGAGGTCGCTTGCGAGCGGCACTTGCTGTCTCCCTCTGATTTTAATTCAACCATCGTGGTTAAAATGTCCTCATATTGATCAATGACAGAAGACATACTGTACATGAATCATGCTGAGACCATGGGGTGTCGGATAATTTCTGCAGGCGTTTTTTGTTGCGATTGTTTGCCATAAAGCACTGTAGGCGCGTCGGTGAGGCTGTGATGAAGTTCACTATTTATTAGACCGTGTCTAGACAGTTACGAACATCCCTGACCTTAGTGGAGTGCACAATCGCCAAGTTGAGAGTGTGGTTTCTGCAGTGAACGTAGACTGCTGCGGGAAACTGTGCTGCGATGCGTGCCTTTCCCGCTTACGTTGCCTGCATCATCATACCCCTGCCCAACAATATGGGCAGTAGTGGTGGCTCGTTCGCGAACAAATCAGTTTGAACGAACGACTCTTTAAAACGAACGAACCGACCTGATTCGCCGCTCTTGTTCGTCGTCGTTCGTCTCGTTCGTTCGCCGAGACTCGACTCCCAGCTCCACCCACTAGTCGCTGAGTCGCGCTGACTCGCAAGTCGCCGTTCGTTCACTGACTGTGTTTAGTGGTAAAGACTCGAGGGCTGAGAAGTCACGAGAGTCAGCATTGGCATTTGGGCAGATGCCAGAAGGGCCGCGGCCTCTCGTGGGCCGTTTGGGCCGGCCAATCATGGAGCGGCATGCTTGTTGGGATCGCGCCCCCCCCGTCAACAATCGTGTCCGCGTGCAACCACTAATGGGCAGGAATCGATCTAGACGAGCAACAGCAATAGCCGTGTCAATGCCTCCGCGTTTGAATGATAATGAATGAATGGAACGTTGCATTTTTAACGTTGACACCAAAGTTTCTAGAGAGTGCACGGCGCGCCAATGAATGAATGAATGAATGAAACCTTCTGCGGAATCAGAGAAAGTCTGCCCTCTTTGCGTTGCAAAGCATGTTTCAGAAATCAGTACATTTTAATAAATGCTATAGTTGTCACACAGACACATGCTATTTTTTATTTTTGTAATATGGAATTATTTCAGGGGAGAAAATGCCGTGAAACTATGTAGCCTACGCACGGTGCGTTCGGGATTAGGACTGATATAGCATATGTCGGCCTAGACCAAATCAATTGTGTTTTAATATTTGTAGCATTCATATTAGTCTATTCTTTTCGTAGGCTACTCTGCTGTTGGCCTTGATGGGGAGATATTTTTTTGCTGCCACAAAATATAGTTTAATCCAACAAGATTCCTGCGTCTCCCCCTCATACGGAGCCCATTTCAGCACCGTGTCAGTAGACAGCTACAATCCTACGACGTCGTAAGAACAGAGCACGCACGTTCATGTTAAGATGAGTTTCGGGAAACGCTCCCCTAAAATTAACGATGCATCATGAGATCCATCGTACGATCGTACGAGCATGGATCCATCGTTATCGGGAAACGGGGCCCTGGCTTCACCCTCCTCCAGGCATTTGATTTCCTTTGTTTGTAACACATGGACTGATCTTCGCATGACCTTTTTGGTTACTTTCATTTATACTGACTTGCACCACACTTCTTATTATATTTATTTCAAAATAAATTCTTTATTGTAGTTTTTTGTAAAAAGCATGGTCTCCCCAGTTTATGTTGCATGCATAGAGCCAGCATGTCACATATGGGATCCTATGAATCCTATGGCATCCTAAGATTTAAAGCTGTTTGTTACCCTCATGGTGAAATATAAACATGCAAAATTGTTTAAAATTAAAAGGCTGGTTTATCGTCAATTTGTGTAATTGTTAATAGGATTTCCTTTGTAAGAAAAACTCAAAATGGATGTTTTTACACATGAATGATTCAATATAATATTGACTTAGAATTCTTAGTGTGTACAACTAGATTTCTGAAACTTTCATTGTTATGAAAGACAAGTTATTTGGATCAAAAAAACTTTCAAAGTTGTCTCAACTTTGAAATTAGCTGGTACAACTATAAGAATTAAGTTGGCACAACTGTGTGATATTTTCTTCAAAACGTAGAAGTTTGAGTTGACATGAAAACCCCAAAATCCTGTGCAGACAGTTGCCTTGAAATTTCAAGTTGAATTCACTTTTTATTTCTTACAGTGTAGAGCTGGTTGATAGAGCTGCAATGTGGTGGACATTTTTGCAACCATTACTCATTTCAAACCCTGTTTCATCAGCTGTGATTATTTTTACTTACTAAAATAACTAAAAATGAGTAACTAATCTATCCCTGCCCCAAAACACTAACTGCCATTCACCATTAAAAGACTTGCCTCTTGTCTCCAGCTAGAAGGAGTAGCATCTAAGAGCAGGAAACGTGTCCAAGCACATCTTAGCAGAAGCTGTTACATGAGAAAGAGACAGAGAAAGAGAGCGAGAGAGCGAGAAAGAGATTGGACTGGAAATATGGAACAGGCAGATAGAAAGAGATATCAAAGTCCCTGAATATCAAAGGAAGAAGAAGAAACCTCCTAACCACATGATGGGCCACATGGCCACAGCAGTAGCTTGCTTCACAGAGGGAGTGCACTCACTACAACATGGGAGAAATGGTATCCGGTGTACCAAAGGAACACAGATGATTTCAGCCAGGGCAAACACATTATGCCAACGTCACTGCAGATGGAGGGGGGGGGGGGGGGGCACACTTTACCTCAAAGCAATCTCACAATTGCTATAGCAGCACACTTCCTGTAATCAGCTACATGTGAAACAGAGGCAATTGAACAGAGAACATTTTGGATTCCTCCCTCTAAATAATGGGATGAGCAGAGCTCAATATGCTCCTGTATACATTATACACATTTCCACAATAAACCATTGCAAACAACGTTAAGACACTCCCAAAATAAAATGTCCACTTCCAATCTGATAGACACGGCTCGCCCCCCCCGCCCCAACTACAGATATCAGCTAAAGAGAAATTGGGTATCTCTGGCACACATACTCTGTGGAAAGCAGCACAGAATCAAAGGCTGGCCCCCTGCCTCGTCCACAGTTGGGGCTCACAGAAACCCAGGCCTGATTCGATTCAAACCAGCAGAAACACACACACACACACACACACACACACACACACACACACACACACACACACACACACACACACACACACACACACACACCTATATTAATCCCTTCAACCCACAGATACAGTCTCAGAGAGCTGCAGATGTTTGTAGTGTCTGTAGTTTGCTGACCAGAGAGAGAACATTTAGATAGTCAGAGCTGTTGTTATCGCAAACCAACACAATCCACCTCAAAAGCACATTCTGCTTCTGTATCTGACTTTTGTCCCATTTTTGAATATTCAGTATTAACTTTCAAGAGGGAGGGAGGAAGATAAGAGGAACAGAAGGAGAGATAGAAAAACAGAGCAGCGGGCCTTGGATTGAGGTAATAACCAAATGGTTTCACACCTTTGACTAAACATGACAGATAGACAGACAGACTGGTTTAAAGGATTAACTTACCAAAATTCTTTCCTCCGTTTTGCCATTTTTGGTGTCAAGTTTAATACCACGTACAAACTTGATTGGAGATTTGTCGATAATCTTCCTGACACTTTCTGTGGATGGAAGACCAACACATATTTTGATGACAATAAGATAAATGCACACGTCTTGCTCTGCTGCTATTGGTTCAGAGTGAAGACTTTTTTGACATTTTGACTTTATTTAGTTGGACAGGTGTTTAACCAGCATGCCTACTGTATTAAGCCAGGGAAATCCATTTGAAAAGGCCCCTGTGGGCATTCAGTGACAGGACACAGGGTTGTCTTTTTGGGCAGTAAAGGAAAAGAGAACATTTGCCAGAACAAAATGTTAAAAACTTACAAATTCAAGAAAATAATATATAGTTCCTTAGAAGAATAAAAATGTTTAAAACTCTTATTTCCATGGGCTGAATTTGAAAGGACATAGTTGCAATTAAAAATAATATATTATTAAATTACTGTAATGGTCATCTCGAAACAATGTTATTATAGAATTATGTTTAAAATGTGGAAAAAGTCAACAGCATGGGCGCACCATGTTACATTCTGGCATTATAAACATTTCAAGGAGCATTTCACCAAGACTTGAACACCAGATAGTGTAATTCCCCAGCGTTCCATCTACAGTAATGTGTCTAATTTTACTTTGGGTGCGGGTCGGGCGTCAGTATCAATTTATAGCGGGTCTGGTTGGGTGCGGAATGTAATTCGCACTGTCGAACTGTCGGAAAAATAAGACCTGTGTTTTGATTCTCGGCCATGGTGGAGAAGGAATTCGGGGAAGAAACTTTGGCTTTGACTCTCTGAAGTCCAGATTGAACCGCGAATTCAGATTGATGTGCAAGGACCAGAGAAGTCGGAGAACCCAACGCAGTCTTTATGATTCATAATATCATCCAGAGGCGCACACAGCTTTTCGCCATGATATTAAATATTATATTATAGATGTCTATGTATTATATTATATTATTACACGGCTCTTCTCAATTCTGTGGAATGCGCCGTTCACTTGCATGGCGGTCAATTATTTTTTGATAATTGACCATTGCTAAGCATATAATGACCTCTATCAAGGAAAGTGGATTTTTTGCCTTTGTCTTTCATATCACTCCGCAAGTAGTCCGGTAACTTATCAACCCCAGCGTATTCGGTTGCTAAGCGACGTCAACGTCTTTGGCGGACTATTTCTCTGCTGATCAACACTATGAATGCTGGTAACAAATAAATTGTTATTTAGTTATTTTTTTTGTTTTGGCAAGTAGCCGCGTAATAAGCGGGATAATGTATAGAACGTCGCTGGTAATTATCCAAAATAAGCCCCTTCAGGGCGAAGCAAGACACCTCCGCTTCGCGTCGGTGTCCTTTTTCCCGATAATGACCGGCGTTCTATACATTATCCCTTACTTTATTATACAAAATTATATAGATATAGAGATCCAGGTCTCCCGCCGGAGCTCCCGGAGTGTTCTAGAATATCTTATAGAACACGGCCAAAAGCTGTGTGCACCTCCGTATGATATTATGAATAAACGACTGCATCTCTGGTACTACGTAATTGCTTCTTTAGTGCTCGTGTGATCTACCGGTCACACTGGTCATACGGTAACGTCAAAATCCATACTGTAGCACAAATTCACACCGGTATACTCTCTATACCGTTTATACCATACACCCTGAGTCCCACCCACTGGAACTAGTGCTTGTAGTTTTTTAGAGCCCCCCCCCCTTACACTTCCTGCTTTAAATGACGCAAAAATCGTAATTTTGCGTAATTTAAAGCAGGAAGTGTTAGAGGTAGATACAGATCTCTGCCGTCTCAGGGGAATATGAGGGAATGATGCATGGCCATTCATAAATATGACTGGCTTTCTAATGATACAAAGGTTGATGCAAATGGGTGAAGTGTCCCTTCAATGCTTGACACACTCAATTAAAGGTGACATATTGTACCACCAGGTGTGAATGTGATTAGCCGTTACAAGCCGTTTTGAAGATCTGCCTCTTTTGACATCACAAGTGGGCGTGTCCACCTAGATGTGTGCTGGATAGATCAGTCTACCAGCCAGTGGACTGTTGCAAACATTGCTCATCTATCCGTCATACATCTAGGTAACACGCCCACTTGTGATGTCAGAAGAGGCAAATCTTGTAATGGCTAATCACACTCACACCTGGTGGTACAATATGTCACCTTTAATTGAGTGTGTCAAGCATTAAAGGGTATAATATGTCACCTTCAAAATAGTAATAGAGACACATACTGTCACACAGAAACTACTTCACAGTTCAGACAGGATGCTTGCTGGTACAACAGGCTTTAACTGCCGTTACACACTTGACGATGAGCCAATGTAATACGTGTACAAATTGATTTAGAATACTGGTTTGTGATTTTGATTCAATGTGTTGAACCTTAACAGAGTAGGCTACATGACATCTAACCATGACATTACTTAAAGGCTGCTGTAAGTCAATTGACATTTGACAGTGGTAGAGATAGAGAAGGCAGAAAAGAGCAGGATTCTGAATCGAATCAAGCAAAAATATGTCCCCTCCCTCTCTGCTCCCTCCCTCTGATTGGTTCTTCGCCATTGCAAAGTGTTGCATTACACACTTGTGATTGAGGGGCAAAAAGGAATCCCCAAGACAAGTCACGGAGGAGATGCTCTGATTGGTCAGAATTTAGGCAGGAACAGCTTAAAATCGAAATCGGCACCAGACAGAGGCAGGCAGAGTGATCTAGAAACAGATATTCTCACAGAAATGATTTTTATAGCTGACAGGTGGCAATGCCAATTCCAACCACAAGACCCATGGCATGGCAATATTATACACAGACCAAAAATATATTAAAACAAACACAGTGGAGTTTAATTGAGACAGGTGCCATGACTTTGACCATAGAGCCAACAATGTTGACTGTATGTACGCTACATCCCTGAAAATAATCTTGTTAGATATCTAGATATCCTGTTCCTTTCAGAAACTGCGGTGATGGAATCAACGTGGCGGTTGTCAGGTGACTGACGCCAGGGCCATAATCAATCACGATCATAATGGAGCCATTAACACAGTGTCTATCCGCTACACCTTGATCATGTTAAGTTAGTGGTGGAGAGAGAGGAAGAAAGAGAGAGAGAGAGAGAGAGAGAGAGAGAGAGAGAGAGAGAGAGAGAGAGAGAGAGAGAGAGAAGAGAGAGATAATTGACATTTACCTGTGAAGGTTTTTTAGGACTTTTGACATTTCAGAAAGAAAAATTTACATTTATGCTGAGGGGGTTACAGTCCCGCTTGCTCTACCTTACAGCTTTTTGAAGGAGGTGTTTTTTGTGCTTGTCAGTTAGTTGGGTTTTAATGGGAAAACATGGATCCCTATATAATTGTGATATTTTGATTCGTCTAGTTTCCAAGCGTTTTCCTGTCAGTCTCTGGCATTGAGGGATGTCAAACCAGAGCTACACCAAGCACACAGACGCCGGTCATTTCAGCGATACATCAAATTCTGAATAGTTCAACCTCGTGAACACGAAAAATTATTTTATTTATTATACAAAATTGGATTTCAATATACGAAAATGTAGGCCTACGAATAAACGTAACAAATGTATGAGAAATAACCGGTTAATACCCACGACAAGCCTCCACGGCTATTATGATTATTTTCACAACGCCCCTTTTCCTCAGTGGCCTAAGGCTAGGATTTTACAACATGATCGTCCCCAAGGAAACACCAGGAGAAGGGCATGCGTGTATATATGTATTTAATAATTTAAGCACGGATATCATACCACATTGAATGTAATGTATCACAGAAGCCTGAACCTAAACAAAACAAAAATCCTATGTTGACCATGCAATGCGCCTGTTTAGTCCCAAAGCCTAGGCTACTTACTGTACACTTGCATGGTGAAAAAAGCATTAGAGGCTCAGAAGAGATGAGAGACTGAGAAGGGAAATAAATTATAAGAGCATCCTAGACCCACCTGTAATTTCCTTGCTCAGACTGACGAAACAAGTGCCAGTGATGTCTTTAGAAGCCATGCCTATCACAGCCCCCTTTCCCCCTCTCTCTTATTGAAGAACCCAAACGGATCGTCTCTCCCTCTCGTTCCACTAGCAGAGCGTCAGCCGACCTCGCTTCCTGAAAGAAACCGTAAGGAGCGGAGCACGGGGAGAGGAGAGTGGAGAGAGAGCTGGAGAGAGAGAGAGCGAGAGAGAGAGAGAGAGAGAGAGGGGGGGGGGGGGGAGGTTGGACCAGTGGACTAATGAGGCAGTAGTAGCAGTAACCTGAGCTAGCCAAATGCCATACAGTCTGTGATGCTCGCCATACCTCCAAATCTGCGGCGCAACACAGTGGATGGCAGCGTGGGCAATTCACAAGGAACGTCAGGAACGTCGGAAAGCCACAATTCTTAGCGGCACAATTAGAGTGTATTGTCAAAAACTTGGGTGGAGTAGGCCTACTTGAAAAACGACACGAAATCAATGTTTGTGGTTCACGTCCCCCTCATCTTAAAAAAAATGTTTGGACCCCCCCCCCCCCCCCCCCCCCCCCCCCCCCACACACACACACACACACACACACACACACACACACACACCAGTATGACTGGTCTACTAGTCCAGCGTTCTTTCCATTGCTTCATCATCAAATTCGTTCCACTTTATCAGTAGGGGGAATACCCATATCAAAAGAAATCCACCAAATCCGTTTCCTGTTTTTTTTTTCACACACAGCCGCATCACGCATGCATATTCAAAACATGCACTGAAGCAAGCCTTTGCAAGTTGAGAGTCGGATCAACGACAGCGACAGACTTCAGCAACACAGTCAAAATGTTTAGCTGAAAAGGCTTTCTGTCTGTTCAGATATGTAGACTATATTTTAGTGCCAGGTCATGTTTGATTGTTAACTTGTTAATTTAATCAAAAACAATTAAAACGTAGCCTAGCTATGAAGGTATTGCCAACGTAGAAACAAGGATCATATTATGAAAAACTGTTCGCAGCACGAAGTGAAACTGTAGCTGGAGATCATTGGTGGAGATCACTGGCGCCCTCTGGTGGATTCTGATGGGTATACCCACATCCAAGGTGTAGACACAGAACTTGGAGCCAGCATGACACGTCCTATATTTCTATTCGAACATATCATTTAACGCATGGAGATTTTAATTGTTATAACAATTAATTTAACACTCGTGTTTGGATTTTTTTCAAAATTTAAAGGTTTTGTTTGTCCACTAGATGTCAGCAAGTAACATATTTCCATCTATGCGTTCTATACCCTTTCCTGACGTCATTTTAAATAGACGGAAGTACAACTTGCAGTTATTAATCATACAGTGACATAGGCAAATCAAACGGTATTCTCCAATATATTTATTAAACGAAGATATCAGCTTTAAAGTTCAGGTAAGTAGTTCTTCTTTCAACAGTATACGTTAAATGACTATGTAACATTTTACCTACCCAGTGTTATTGATTGACAACATAACATTTGCTAACGTTAGATTACTTTCAAATTTATCATCTCACTTTGAACATCTACGATGAACAATATAATGAGTTATCATCAGATTATCCGTCTAAACTGCAGCTGTAGAATTTGATAAATTTCAGATTGATCAGTAACGTTAACGTCATTTGGGACCTAGAAATGCATCTTCCTTCATCTACTTCTCTTTTTATTTTTAAATACAGCGTTTCAAACGCAGCTCTTGCAGATAAGAATGGTAAGCGACGCATTATTCATTATAGTTCATTAATTTGCTTATGGCAAGTCATAGCCACTACTAAATTCAAATGACAGTAAACACATGATGGGTTCCCATTGTGGTTCTTTGGCAGCACGGTCGATTAAAGGTAAAGTCTACAGCGCAGCAGGAAGAGGAGAAAAGGAAGGAACGAGAGAAGAAACTAAAGCTTTATGTAACCGCACGAGATGTCTGTTTCAGTCAGGTATGTCTGCGGTCATGAGTAGTTTAATACTTTAGTGATGCATGTTATGTTTATTTTGTATTAAATGTTCAATTTAGTGTTCAATTTAGCTTTCCCAAAATGGAAAACATGCACACCATCGTTAACAAGAGAGCTGGATAGATAAATTGGGTTAAAGTAGCTAATTGATTTACAAAATCATATCGGGACACACATACATATATCATTTAATGGATTGCCACATGTGTCACATATTGGCATAGCTGTAACACATGATTAATGGCAAGTGGGAGGATAGTATGAAGCTTGATGTCCATGATATAAAAGGTCTTCTGACCTACTTTGACGAAAGGCTATCTTTTATACATTTCCACCTGTTGCCTCTGTAAATTCATGGCTTCTCTTTGACACGCACGCTCACAAGTATGTGTGTTTTCTTTCAGAGGAAGGAGGGGGTTTTGGACGAGGAGGCCCTACAGTTAACCCAGCAGCTGCTGTCGTCCAATCCTGACTTCTCAACCCTCTGGAACTATAGGAGAGAGATTCTGCTGCATCTGGAGACTGTGAGGTCAGCTAACTACAAAAAACTTTAATCATACATCCATCAGCAATCCATACTCTACCGTGTAAACTATACAGTGTTAACTCTTCAATAACTCCCTGTTATTGAAGAGTTTCCCTGTCCCTCTGGTGTTTCCCTCTCCCGACCGCAGAGAGGAGGACGATGTGCAGAAGATCTATGAGTCTGAACTTTCCTTCGTGGAACGCTGTCTGAGGCAGAACCCCAAGTCTTATGGAAGCTGGCACCACCGAGGGTGGGTTTCCGCCCGTCTGCCCCGGCCCGACTGGGCCAGAGAACTGAGTCTGTGCGATCGCTGCCTCAGCTTGGACGAGCGTAACTGTGAGTATGGGAAAGGTCAAGCGAGAGAGAGTAAAAAAATAAGCTTTTTTAGTCTATGCAGTTTTCGAATGAAGGTTGACTCAAGCTTAAAAGAGAATAGATAGAGGGTTTCCTACATTTTCTTGTTTTATGGGGGAATTGGACCTGCCTCTCTCTAAAGCTCTATAAAGAAATGCTGAATATGTTTGATCTCACTATCGTCTTCTTCCTGCGGCCCAGTTCACTGCTGGGACTATAGGCGGGTGGTGGTGAGGATGTCTGGTGTGGCTGTGGATCAGGAGCTCCGTTTCACCGATCGCCTCATTGGCTCCAACTTTTCCAACTACTCCAGCTGGCACTACCGCAGCACCCTGCTGCCCCTGCTGCACCCGGAGTCCCCCGAGCCCCCCTCGCCCACCCCCCAGCCGGCCAAGGCCTCCCCACAGACCAACAAACTTCGCGTCTGCGAGGAGCAGCTGCTCAAAGGTACGCTAGAATCGGTTCCTCCACCAGACGTCTCCATGTAGTTGTGGTGTCATACAGACGGGGTGCTGCCGAACTTTTACATTGCCGAACCTCCTTGGTGGTTTTAATAGGCTTTTAAACTTTGTGTCTTGTGTATGTGTTGTGTTTCTAGAATATGAGCTTGTGCAAAATGCCTTCTTCACGGATCCCAATGACCAGAGTGCTTGGTTTTACTATCGCTGGCTGTTGGGCAGAGGTGAGTGTCAACACGCATTTAGCACCTGGTTACATGCCTTTCAGCACACATCTTCTGTTATCAGTGTAAGTATTAACCGAAAAAAAGTATTTAGGTTTCTGCATGGCTTTGTCACATGTTCTCAAGATGTTTTTTTCCCACAGTGGAGCGGGAGGAGATGATCAGCTGTGTGTACGTCAGTCGAGAGGAGGAGAGGGTGGCTGTGTGTTTCTCCAAGCCAGTTCACGTGAGTTTATTCACATGATGTCCTCTTAGAAAAAGTGACCCACCTCAAAGAAATATACCAACCACCAAAAAACACCAGCTTCATAAATTACCATACCTCTCTATGATGTTTCCCAACTTCTTTTCATCTAAGACACACCACAATCCACAATATTCAAGGGACACCAACTTAAGGGGAAATGCCACACCCAGGTTATTGGCAATTGTTGAATTTCGCACAGCAGACTGTCCAAAAAGTATGCTTACACATAAACAAAGGGCAATTGCATTATTTGTCATTTATGTTTATTTAAATGGTGTTAGAACTTGACTTACATATAACAATTAATCAGTAATGAAGGTAATGAAATTATAAATACAATTAAATATGACCTATGTCAAAGATTATTTATTGAATCTCACAAATTGTCAAAGCAAAATCTGTTTTTAATGATGATAAAGAAATAACAGCATGCCATGAATAGTGGCACATGATCAAAATTGTTTGCTGCTTCCGGTATTGCGTGCAACAGCTCTCGCTCACGATAGCCTCCCCTTTGTACTGCGGCACAAAGCAGAAACATAAATAAGCACTCCCTGGCAGGTCTGATTACGAGCAGGTGCCCGCAATCAGACCCAATCAACCCGACAGATCCGTAGTGCTCCAAACATGACTCCACAGCCCCACCTGCAGGCCAAACGCCGTATGTCCCCCTACAACCATCAATGTCCTATTTACCATAAATCTAGAATACCAAAGAAAATCCATGGTGGATTTGTTTTCTTGTTATTATTCAGTTATACTGTAAATATATTATGAATATTCCTTTTCACATTTTAACTGGCGTGTGACCTTTGCTACACAATGGGATGTGAGCTAGTGGTGGATTTCATGATTCGTTTGAATGAATCAGTTCGCACCGGTCAGTTTGCCAAGAAGAGTCGTTCATTCGTTCGTTCCCATTTCCGGTAGTGGTGAATCATGATTCTCAGTCACTGAGTCGGTCAGACTCGGCTCCTCCCTCGTTCTCGTTCAAACGAATCGCAAATGCATGTTCTCAGCCGAGTCGGTCAGACTCGGCTCCTCCCTCGTTCTCATTCTCAAACTAATCACAATTGTGCAATGGTGCAAACGGTCATCAATCAATACAACATTAACTAAGTTCCTTTTAGCTGAGGAGTGCTTCATGTTCGGAATCGGGATGTTGTTGCCCGGCTGACTCTCGTGACTTCTCAGTCCTCGAGTCTTCACCGCTAAACACAGTCAGTGAACGAACGGCGACTCGCGGGTCAGTGAGGCTCAGCGACTAGTGGGTGGAGCTGGGAGTCGAGTCTCGGAGAACGAACGAGACGAATGACGACGAACGAGAGCGGCGAATCGGGTCGGTTCATTCATTTTAAAGAGTCGTTCGTTCGAACTGATTCATTCGCGATTGAGCCACCACTAATGTGAGCCTGACTCTCCTGCGTTCCCCTGTCTCAGGAGCGGGCTGTTGGCCTGATGCTGGTCCTCGACGGGCAGCCCCAGCGAGTGGAATGGAGGAGCGTCCATCCACGCTTGAGACACAGCCCTGTCTGGGTATCCTTTGGATCAATCTGATCAAGCCTCCCAGCATGCTGCTCAGGGCTGGTCAGTGGTATGAGGAATGCTAGGGGACATGGGTTGCACGCCGTCTGCCAGGGCATTACAAGCAAAGTTGACCCACCGCCTGGGCCCATGCAGCTTCTTTTTTTTACAGTTACAGTGGGGCGGCTTGGTTTGAAACATACTTATAATAGTTGAAAGGCTCACCAGCAACATCTGTTGTTAACGGGAATGCACTAGAGATTCACTCTGTAAACAGAGCGCAGGTAGACTCTGTCTGAACGCAGCACTCAGTGCCTCCTGCCTGTTATTTCACCGTTCATCAAACATTCAGTGGATATTGAATACATCTCAAAAAAACGTTTATCACTCGCTGATATGACTGTTTTGGAATTATTAATATTTATAATCCAAATGAGTCCAGGAGGGTAAACAGATTATTTTCAAAAGTCCAAAAAAACTAACAATTTGTAAGATGTGTTAAGATGTGATCAACCGAAACGCTGTGTAATTTACTCCTCCTTGAGCTTCTTCTTCGAACATCCACATTTGCAATATAGATGTTCGATGTTATGTCAGTTAAGGAGACTTATTTAAACCATATCAAATGACATCAGACGTTTACATCAGACATCATTAGATTACCGTGCCAGGCACCCGTTATCGGTTAGCGAGAGAGCTTCAGCCATTGCAGGAGCGAAACAGGCTGCAATGTAATCCTATGGGACAGTATTTTCAATGTACCTCCTCTAAAACTGCCTGTTTTTACGAATGTCGGGCTCTGATTATAATAAGTGTCCAACAATATTATGAAAGGATCCCTACAGAGGAATATAGATGTCTTTACCTTTTGCTTGACCTGGTCTGTTTGTGTGCAACCAAGACTTTCTCTGAAATCTGAAAGAAGATATTATCTTCTTTCAGATTTCAAAGAAAGTCTTGGTATCCTTAAACACCACCTGCTGTAACCTTTCACCTCTGTAAATAGTGGAGCAGGTGAGAATGTTTTCTTAGTGAGGAATGGGTATGAAATTAACGGATGTGGAAAAGGTTGCAATTAATGCATTAAATAGGGAAAAGATATACTGTATACAGAAATAAATCTGTCTGATTTCAACCCGTTACAACTGGGAAATATGTGCCAATGAATAACATGCATTGCCCTTCAGGGCGCTAGAATCTCTACCGCTAAACAATTGACATGAAGCAATGTGACATGGTGTACAGGTTGGCAAATTGAATAGATAATCTTTTAATCACAGTTAGCAGAACCTTAACCTGGGTTTAGGTCTGTGATCTCCCCCCTGGTACCATAAGTGACATTGGCAACGAACACAACCTGACCGTGCACTGGACGGAGAATCATACGCACAGGGACTGCGCACTCTACACTGGTGGGATGTTGCTGAGATCTTGGCTCTTTCATATGTTGTGTTCTTTTTAGCTGTATCATCGCAGCACACTGTCGCCATCTTTATTTTATAAGACAATGCCATCTTTAACTTTCCCTTACACAGGGCGAACCCAGAGTTGGTGTCGGGATTCTGCCACTGACCTGGAGCTTTTCAGGTATGTTTATAAGTGGTTATAAGTGGACATCCAAAAACGTAAGGAATCAATTGACTGAAATTACTTTACTGGAACATCATTTTCTGATGCCTAAAGGAATAATACATGCTAAAATACTTAGTTTATTATTATAAAGCGTCTGAACATTGATTTCCGACGTGTAATATTTTACTTGAATCATGATTTGTAATTGGTCACTGGCTGTCGTATCAGGCTTCCCACAATCTCCTCCCTCTGTCGTGACAAAGGCTATCTACCAGCCAAATGTAAAGTGCATTCTGGATTTATGAGGCTACTGGCCTGCCAATAATGTGTTTCCTAAAATACAGATTTTTGGCCATTTAAAAATGGAAAAATGTTTATATGCAGTTATGCTGTAACGGAACCCCTGAGTTGTTGTCATACGAGAAGAAAATGTATATCTGATAGGTTGACCCTAGAGTGATTTTCTGACTCTCCTATTAAACCCAATTGTAACTACTGCATCAATGTCTACCAATTGACGTAGTAGTGTGTACAGAAATGTAATTTAGCTGTGGCATAGTGAAATACTAGCCTGGCTAACGCTGGGAACCACACATTCATTTTCTCATATTTGAGGCGTGGTTTACGAATGCCCAGAGCCGTTTATTGGGCGCTACGATTGTCTATCAAATGCGTCTGTATGTAGCTCATAGCAAATCGTATCAATTATATCAGATGACGTATGTAGAGCGACAGAAATTTGACGAGGCAGCATGGGTATACCCAGGCTAGTGAAATACTACACATAATGGTAAAATGTGACCTGGAATGTACATCCCCAACAGACCTATCTTTAACCATGTCAAAGCGCAAGGCCGTAGTTCATAGTTAAAAAGAGAGCGATGACCATTTTATAATGGAAAAACAAGCTGTGTGTGTGTGTGTGTGTGTGTGTGTGTGTGTGTGTGTGTGTGTGTGTGTGTGTGTGTGTGTGTGTGTGTGTGTGTGTGTGTGTGTGTGTGTGTGTGTGTGTGTGTGTGTGTGTGTGTGTGTGTGCACTTAGGAGTGAGCTGTCGGTGGAGAAGACATCAGTTCTGCAGTCTGAGCTGCAATCTTGCAACCAGCTCCAAGAACTGGAGCCTCTGAATAAATGTACGTCCGCCCCGGTCCCGCTGCACTAGATTACACAACAAGTATCCGCTCATGCCGCATTGTGTTTGTGATTCTGGGACTTGGTATCCTCCATTCCTCTGGCAGGGTGCCTGTTGACCATTGTCCTCCTGATGAGGGCGCTAGACCCCCTGGGCTACGAGAAGGAGACGCTGGCTCACTTTGAGACCTTAAAGGTAAGTCATTGGAGCTACTAGAGGTCTTCTACAGGTCCACCCCTGCACCACAACTTCAAAGCATTCTTGAAATTTTGGGTGGACTACCGGTTACTTGCTGGGCTGTTCACTTCACCTTCTAATTAACATCAAGTAGCTAGTAAAGAAAACACTAACATGACTTGATTGCTCCCCCAGGAAGTGGATTCCATGCGGTCTGCCTACTACGGTGACCTGTGCAGTAAATTCATCATTGAAAACACAATTCTTAAAATGGAGTATGCGGAGGTACGGGTCTTCCGTATCTCAGACAAGGTGGGTTATTATATCATGCTGGGTGACTGTGCATCTGGTCTTGTTTTGTATTTGTTAATCTTTAATACCTTAATGGTCAGCTCTAATGCAAGGCTCTGAATACAAATGGGTCTCCATTCTCTGTCGATCTAAACAGAAGCTGAGCACTCTTTGCCACCTGGACCAGCTCTTATTGGTGACCCATATTAACCTTTCATCCAATGAGCTGGAGAGGCTGCCTCCTCAGTTCTGTATGCTACAGTGTCTGGAGGTAGGAGAACTGTGTAACAAATACTTGATGGAAATATAAATATACACTAGACGAAGACAATCTGCAAACATAGGATTTATACAGGCATTTAATGTGGAAACACTTCCATATCCATGTTCAAAACTAAACTAAATAGTTTCTAACAATATAGTTAAAAACTCAAACACTCATAATTAATATATCAAGTTTTCTGTACAGTAATTTCTGACACTCTTTTATCTATTTTCTCTATTCCAGGTCTTGGAAGCTGATAACAATTCCATAGAAGATTTAGAAGGGGTTTATCAGCTTCCCAAATTGGAGGAGATTTCCTTAAAGAATAACAGTATCCTTAAATGCGTTTGAGAAGAAAAAACTGATCTATGCTTATAGTTATGTTATTATAACTCTACTTCTATGATTGTAGGCATATCCCTCTAGGCTTCGCCTTATGGGCTTGTCCCGTGTGCATGCTCGCGTGCACTGAAACATAAGCCTGACATCGCCAGAGCAAAAATGCAAAATGCCTCTGGACTCAGTTGGCTAGACCTACAGCCAATCAGCGCAAAGAAACATTGACACAGTGCTGGGCGCTCCTTTATACAGTCATTGTATTCATTTTTCCCCATATTAGATAAATGGTGGCAATTGGCCTGACCTAGGCCAGGTCCACTGGAAATCTGTCTGGGGGCCAGATGCCAGTAAGAGATTGAATAAAATATGAGCCAGATAAGCTTATTCAAAGAGATAAATATGAAAAATGCATAACTTTCACATTTTTGAAGGTCTAAAATACTTACAGAATAAACATTCTGGCAACAATTCATAATTACTGCGGTTGACAATTTCAGTATGTGATAGAAGTTGGTGTTAAAGGGAATCTGCATAGTACAGTATGATTTTTAATAGGGATGCACCGAAATTTCGGCCACCGAAAATTTGGCCCAAAAGCGCATTTTCGGCATTCGGCCGAAACACTTATCACCAAAACAACACGGCCGAAACAGGAAATTGTGATGACGCAAACAAAAACCGCGGCCAGAACACGCTTGTCTGGATAAGCGCCTCTGCGCCAACATGTTTGCGGTGTGGGCATATTTCCATATATCTGAAAAAGACCCACGGATAGCGATTTGCAAAACGTGTAGCTAAATCTAGTAATCTAGAGAACCAGCTACAACCTTGTTTTCATCCAAACGAGCCGTCTTTAGCGACGGCTCGCTATGAGACCGCTTCTATGAGCTGTCGGCTATCAGCCGCGAGTTTAGGGACCGTCCGCAAAGTGCCGACAGCTTCTATGAGCTGTCGGCTATCATCCGCGAGCTTAGGGACCGTCTGCAAAGTGCAAAACGGAAAACGGTGTTGTTTTTTCAGTGCTAAATAAATATTTTTATACTTTTAATAATTGTAATTGATTTATTCTTTGAATTTCAATGCCTTGATTTTAGTGAGGTTAGTACACAGTCATAGCTATAAATGCAATGGTAGGCCTACTAATAATTGGCATAATAATTTATTTCTGTGTTTCGGTTTTCGGCCTTGGTTTCCTCATTTTCGGTTTTCGGTTTCGGCCAAGAATTTTCATTTCGGTGCATCCCTAATTTTTAATACCACTTAAGATACAAACAAGTCCTTGTTTATATTAGGCTTCAATCATTCAGCCAGCTGTCATCACCAGCAACCATTATGTCTCGAAGAAGCTCACAGGTAAGGTTCTTCTGAGAGGTAATGGCTACTGATGGTGATATAGAGTTTCGCTTCATGGGCAACCCTCAACAGTACTTCAACAGCCACAGATGCAGGGCTCGGACATGGCCGTGTTTTTCCTCATCCCTGAATGCGCAGAAATCTCCAAGGTGGAAAACCTTGCACCGCTTGCCTCCTGTCCTAAACTCAGGAGCCTGGATCTCCGTGGTAACCCTGTCACGCAGATGGCCAACTTCCTGACGGACATCGCTAAGCTGCTTCCCTCAGTCACAGACCTACAAATGTGATGTGCCCCAGGAGACCTGTGTGTGTGCGCTTAAGACACCAAAATGCATGCTGCAAACCACTGAAGGAGCAAGAAGACCTGTATTCACAAACATAACTACAAATAACATGTTTTTTGGAGAATAAAAGAAGAAACTGATGAAAATTAAGGATTAGTATTGAGTTGCCATTTGCTTTTTAACATAGTTTGTAAATGTACAATTTAAAAGTTGGTGTAGGCCTACTTAACACAGTTGAATCTTGAATTGGGGTATTTATAGCATAGAAATCTAGACACCCATGGCGGCAGCAAATTTTATTTGCAGGCAGGGGAGTCTAGCAACTCGCCGTTAGCTCGATAGCTGGAAAAACCAAACTCAGGCCAATCACATCGAGTTGCGACGGTTCCATGACGGTCTGTGCGGTCCCTGCTACGTGATTGATTGTTGCGCTATCCTATTGCGTGCAGAGAATATTTGAAAGACAACTGTTTGTCCCACCCCTTGGATTGAGCCGTGCCAATGTAGTGTTCGCAGACCCAACATCTCGCCTCCAGAGTGTGTCATAGAATTCTTGGCAATGGCTTATTTTTAGGGACCGAGCCGAAACCGGCAAGGTCCCTATTGTTATTGGGTCGATTATTATTCTTCCCTATTATTATTTTTAGCCACTTTGACTGCATTTCCCCCCCCCCCCCCCCCCCAAACATATACGAAAACTAATTTTTATTTAGCACATTTGGTGGGACTGCTGAAAAATTTGA
The DNA here is from genome assembly GCF_964030765.1 of Micromesistius poutassou. Lineage (NCBI taxonomy): Eukaryota > Metazoa > Chordata > Actinopteri > Gadiformes > Gadidae > Micromesistius > Micromesistius poutassou. The sequence goes on from NC_140279.1 coordinate 8,773,040, forward strand.
TATTCTATGCGTCAAATTCACATTGGCCCCAAGGTGGCGCTATACCAACTATACCAAAATTTCAACCTTTACACAAGCATATCTCGTCACCGGTTTGATCTACATTCATGAAACTTTTGCCACACATGCAAATCCTCATGATGAACAAATTTGCAGATACTAACTTATCACTTCCACTTATCACCTACAGTAAATTGCCCAAGGATCCCAGGTTTTTCAACTTTGACAAAAATCCTTTGGCACATATCATCTATGGCCCATTATCTTCAATCTGACATAAGGATTAGTCTGTACAATAAAGTTGAAAGTACCCATGAGCCATTGAGTTCTAAAAGGGGTGTGTTTTTCACCCCAAAAATAGTAAATTGCACATATCTACATGAAGTTGGACTCCTATGATGTTGGACCCCTCTACTAAAGTTGTTCAGAATCAAATTCTGAACAAGATAAAGTCAACATTTTTTCAAATGGGGCGTGCCATCAAAATGGGTGTGGCCTGTTACTAAAATAGCCACAGTTCATAGACGCAATGTTTGATTTGAGCAGGACCGACTCAGTGGCCGTTGGGGACCAAAGTTCTAACTGCTCAAGTAAATTGAAGTCGATTGGAAAAACAAAATGGCCACCAGCGGATGGTCAATCACTCTGCGGAGACCGTAATAGTTATGAATATGAAATTCACAAGACACGTGTAGACTGGTGCCTGTAGCTCACATATCGTGGTTGTCATGTTTGTAGCGCCCCCTACAGGAACTTTAAAAAGCAGCCCCTGTGCCATGTTTCACCAATATATATGAAACTCGGTAGGCACGTACAACGTGCCAATACCTACAGAAAAGCCTCTTGGACCCATACCCCAAAACCCACCGGAAGTCGGCTATTTGCATTTTTTCTTTTTCACTCTCTGCTGCAATTTTCACTTTTTCGCAAACTCCTCCTAGGGAATTTATCATATATGCTTCACAATTGGTCAGTAGTCAAAAAATGGTGCTCAACCAACGCCGTGCTATTTGTGACTGTACGTTGAAGGGCGTGTCCGTGGCGTGCCGTCAAAGTTGGCCATTTTGAATTCTGTGGTCTTATTTTCGCTTTTTTCGCCTTGTATTTCAACAAACTCCTCCTAGGGAATTTATCGGATCTGCTTCACAATTGGTCAGTACAGGAAGAAAATGGTGCTCGACCAACGCCGTGTTATTTGTGACTGTACATTGAAGGGTGTGTCCGTGGCATGCCGTCAAATTTGGCCGTTTTGAATTCCGTGGTCTTATTTTCGCTTTTTTCGCCTTGTATTTGAACGAACTCCTCCTAGGGAATTTATCGGATCTGCTTCAAATTTGGTCAGTACAGTCATAAAATGGAGCTGAATGAACGCTATAAAACTTGTGACTCTACGTTGAAGGGCGTGTCCGTGGCGTGCCGTCAAAGTTGGCCATTTTGAATGGAATTTTTGCACTTGTATTTCAACAAATTTATCTCATCTGCTTCTACAGATTACATACATTCGCAAAAAATTAAAATTAAAACTCAGCGCAGTGATGAACGGGACCTCGCACCGGCTTGCGGCCGCGTCACGTGCCGTCGTAAAATGTGCGCTGATGTGTGCGCACATGTTACAACGGCACGTGACGCGGCCGCAAGCCGGTGCGAGGTCCCGTTCATCACTGCGTGCAGTTTTAATTGTAATTCCCTTCATGTCTGAGAAAGTAGGTCTAACAATTGACTTTTTATATAATAAATATGTAACAATTTCCCCAAAACCCAAATATAACTTCCAAAAACCCATGGTAAAATTAATGTTAATAGTAATGTTACTGATAGTCAAGTCTTGGCACAAAGACTGCTGCATGGGAAATTGTCAGCCACATAAATTCTATTCAGGTGAGTTTATTAGTAGGTTCATTGAACGTATGAATTGATTGGTAGGATTGGCCTTCCAGTAGTACTAGGGTATATAAGCAGCACCACTTATGTCCCTGTTAGAGCAAACAAACATCTGCAAGAATGGCATAGACGCAAGAAGTAGTTGATGTGGGTGCTCAGGTGTTAAGGCAGGCAGGCGAGACCACCTCTGTTGAGATAAATACTATGGTTAGTCAATTTAGAATATTCTTTTCTGGCTGCCTTTACTAGGCCTATCTTTTCAAAGAAATTGAAAATACGTGGCATGAAGGTGGCAGAACACCCGGAACTAGCCAACCACTAGCTGTCACTCTGCCTACCACAGCCAACGACTAATTGTCACTCTCTGCCTACTACAGCCAACCACTAGGTGTCACTCTCTGCCTACCACAGCAAACCACTAGGTGTCACTCTCTGCCTACTACAGCCAACCATTAGGTGTCACTCTCTGCCTACCGCAGCCAACCACTAGGTGTCACTCTCTGCCTCCCCAACTTGCCGACAACAATTTGGAAGAACCACAAAACCGGCTTGCAAGGGGAATTTCAACTCCGTCACACAGGCATGCAAGCACACGCACATACACAACATTGTATTTAAAAATGCGTAAATCCTTTTATTGTCATATGCCTAAACTGGTTGTGTTCGACCGCAGACTTGTGCGGTTGTCTGCTGCGTGGGAAGGACGACACCGCTACAGGGATTGTCTCACGCTGATGCTATTTATTCTGGTTTGAATGTTGACACACAAATCGTGTCAACCATGAAGCAACTGCAATCAATCAATTTTCAGACCTCCAGCTTAGATATATTCATCTCTGCAATACATAGACGTTCTACATAAAACACGTGATTAATTAACACAACATGTGAACCCCACATTCATTAAAGCCTACCTGGTTTAAATGGTGACACACAAATCGTGTCAATCATTAAAAAAAAAAATTATATAAAAAAATTATATAAAAAAATGTAAAAAAAATATTTTTAAAAATGCGTGCGCATGTTTTTTTTGGAAAAAAAAAATAGAAAATATATATATTTAAATAAAAATAATTTGACCTGCGCGCACATGTTTTTTTTTTGGACCTGCGCATGTTTTTTTTTTACTTTCGCGCACGTCAAAAAAAAAGCTGCGCAGGTCCAAAAAAAAAACATGTGCGGGCAGGTCTAATTATTTTTATTTCAATATATATATTTTCTATTTATTTATTTTTTTTTAGAAAATGGTTAAAAAAACATATATATATATATATATATATATATATATATATATATGTTTTTTTTTTTTTTTTAACCATTTTCTAAAAAAAAAAAAAAAAATCAGTGTAGGCTATGCTATCGCCCATGGTTAAATAAATGTTTAGGCCTACTACGGCATTTTAAGCTTGTTTTATGCCTTATAGTATTACTTGGAAAAATATGTCCTATTCTTGTTCACTCTGGAAATATAACGGGTAAATACAGTCTTGTGTGGTTGTGTTTTCCTATACAGTAGCTTAAATCGGCAGTTGAATTATGGTTAAATCATAATGGTAAGCTAAGCTTGGGGAGGGGGGGGGGGATTTGGTGCTACACCCCTGCGTACAAGTAATATATACATTCACAATACGCGACACTCGTTGGTACAGAACGAGCCAAAACAATTAAACATAATATATTTGGCCACATTGCTCACGCGTATTCACCATTCATCTGTGCCGAGACGTGTACGGTGCACGAAAAGGAACAATGGATGCAGTTGCGCCATTAAGTCACCAGGTGGCAACAAAACTACACATCTACAAGACAAACATTTATTTTGTAGAAATTCAAACAACGATTAATTCTAACTCCTGTTACACCTACAATAGCCTACATTTTGGGATACAAACGAAAACCATGTAAGTAACGTTTACAGTTGTTATTGAAATAGGCGTATCTTAGAAAAATATATAATTACTATAATTTACACATTCTAGACCTCATGGCTGCAAGTGCAAATAAACGTTGTCCTTGGCTCCATTTCAAAAGCCCTGTTCTGGATTCATTCCAAAAGTCCTTGCCTGCTTTGACCAAACTCCGAAAACAGCACAGAACGACGCCTCGACTGCATTGCCTGCTGCCACATTTAAGTTCGGCTCTTCTTCTATCTCGCTGACATGGACAAATCCATCCCGTTAACGTTAATAACGCTATTTTACCTGCTATCTGTTCAGACGCTTTGTCTGTGTGGTCAGGACGGCTTCGCTCCCGTTGAACTGGCTCCTATTCCCTGTAACGACAAGGCTGTGGAGAAGCTCTCCCGCTTGGCCGTCACCTACATCAACGAGGACCGGACAGAAGGTTATAAGTTCGCGCTCAACCACATCGCGAACGTCCACCTGCACGCTCAGGTCAGTAAAGCCCTAATTTATCCCTATATAGCAGGGCTATTCAATTCGTTTTGAATGGGGGCAAGTTGGTGGAAATGATCCAAAATGAGGGGCCGGAAAAATATGCCTTGAAAATTATGAGCATCACATTAATAGCTACAGATACTGTAAAACACTACAACGACATTAGAGTGCATATATTTATTTGATCAATACAAATATTAGTTTAAGGTTTACTCAAATTGCAACAGCTTAAAAGTTCATAAAAATACAGCTATAAATAGGTTAACTCAGAGTTCAACAGTTTATCAAAAAACAATCCTTATTTAAATAACATAGGCTGCCTGTTGATGTTAACTTAGAGTGCAACAGCTTATCAGTTCAGCAAAAGACTATAACCTGCGGGCTTCATCCACATCTGTCTATGTTGGTGGTGGAAATGTCTCCCCTGTTGAAGTTATTATAATTCCTAATTTAGTTGAAATGATTTTATCCTAGTTAGGGAGTTAGTTGGTACTTTGTTGATGTTTAACAAATTATAAAACATGCATGTAAGACTGTGGGTGTGTTGTCTTATAACCAGCAACATGTTGTTGCTGGTGTTGAGTGGTTATTTCAGTCCAGAAATCCAGGAACCGCACGCTTGCCACAAAGAAGGCTCCATAAACACCATACAGACAGCTGTTCAGGCCATCTTGGCTTTTTTACTCTCCTATATACACAAAGACTTGATTCAAGACTTCAGGAAACCTAAATTTGCCTCCACTCTCAAACTGCAAATGCTATCATTAAAAAAAACATAATGTGTGTGTGTGTGTGTGTGTGTGTTTGTGTTTGTGTTTGTGTTTCTGTTTGTGTGCATCAGGGTCCAGCAGGGAATGTGTATTACCTGGACCTAGACGTACTTGAGACTAAGTGTAATGTTGGCAGTCCGAAACCATGGAAACGCTGTGACATCAGACCATTCATGGAAACAGTATGACACACACACACACAGAAAATCCATACTATGTCATAATTCACACTTTTATCTTTAATGCAAGTGTCTGTGTGCATTTGTGTGTGTCAGTGTTGCTTGTCTGTTTATAAAAAAGGCTCCGTATCTGTGGTCCTTTTCATACTAGTGTACACACCAAGTCCTAAACCAAACATTGAATTGTATAGGACGTTGTTCATCGCTTGAACAAGTTTCTCTTTTCAGCAAATCTCTGGCAACTGCAACACCACCATTCTCCACACACCAGAGGGCTTCTCCTACCTTTACAGCTATGACTGCACTCTAGTCCCAGGTAATATCTATAGCTGCATTATCATCATAAAGGATTAATCTACGATTCATACTGTATGATTTACAGTGCTTATACTGAATAGATGAAAATTTCTCTCTGTCTGTCTTGCCCTTTCTCTCTACCTCAACAAACTACTGATGTGGATGTCAATCTGGTAGTAGCATAGTTCAAAATCATTGTCATGTTACAACCTTTAATTGGTGGTTCAAGCAACATTGCTTTGACTGACTTAGGCTTTGAGGACGGCATACTTAATGTTAGCGATTTAGCGACAAGAAAGACAGTGGTCCCTGGTGTGGTGTTCTCAGCTGCTCAGCTGGTATCAGATGAGTCCTATGGCTCATTTCCACCGGCAGAGACAGGTCGGTTTGGTGCAGCTTGGTGGTGTAGTGAAGGTGTGGTTTGGCGCAGCTCAGTTACGGCTCGCGTTTCCACCGCCGACAGTACCCTTATGGTAGGGCGGGTTTAGGCCGGATGGCGATAGCCGCAGCAGCTACATTAGCATCGTCAGCATTCTGATCTCATAGCAGCCCGACACAGTGTAGCCTGCTAAAAAATCCAAGGAAAAAGAAGAACGCGACACAATGAACAAAGAGCAACAATGTAGGACATCCAAGAAGGACGTCAAACTTTTGCTCAACATTTTCTTCAATAAACCGAGCTTTCGCAGGTACTGTGTTTAGGCGTGTTTCAGATTGTCCGCATTTGAGCGCATGCATGCACGAGACCAGAGAACATCTGCCGGAACTATTCAGAAACACGTCAAGTTCCCACCACGTCAAGTCAGACAGGTGCACTTCTCGTAGTTTGAACAAGCATAGTTTGGGAGAGGGCACGCCTCTTTGAAAGGAGTTATGTCATTACTCACGTGGGAAATTCCATGTGGTAATTCCAACCAACTAGGGCAACGTTGTGTGTATATGTCCACATTTATTTGAGACCATATGCACAAGTTTTTAAAGCCATGTGAAATGTCGCATAGGGAAGTTATCACCAACATTTCTGATGTTTTTATCCCGGAATGCATTATGTTATGCGAGGCAACGCAACACAACGCATGCTTGATCCGAAACATGCCTATTGTTTGTTATTATCCCCATGTCGCTCGGAAGTGACGACCAATCAACGGACAGCATGTGTAGCTTGCCAGCACCCTTTCAGGTGTCTCAGTACCCAAAGTACTGAGAGACAAGTACGGCTCTATAGAGTGGCGAAGTCCCGCCCCTTCCGGTAGACCCCCATGGGACCTATGAGATCGTAAAATATGAATGGGTTTCAATGCAGAGAAAGTAATTATTTTCTGGTCCCAGTCTTTATATGCCCCATATTACACATATTTGGTTTGTGGATTTAAATGATAATGTCAAGAGTTTGACCGTTTATTGTGCAATTGTTCAGTTAAAGGCTGTAGAGAAAACACAATGAGAAAGACTACATGTATGTGAAGTCACGCTCCCTGCGACTGGTGTGGACAAGACCGACAATCTCCCCATCGGCATAACTGAAACTCTCCACATGCCCCGACTTATAATGGTTTTCACCTCTTTCGATGCTGTTATCCTCCCCTTGGATAAAAAGCGGCGAAGTAGAGCAGAAAGATCGCCATGTCAGAGTTCCGTGCTGCACCGTGCTGCACCTTTGCATACTGAACCGACCAACACCCTCCGGTTGAATTGCGCCACTAGTGTCCATGCTGGCAGTCTAGTTCTTCATTCTTCATGGATTGCCTGGCTCACTACCTGTTTCTTTAGGCTAATACATGTATAAACAAATAACTAGCACTGTTGCAGCGCATAGGTAGCATTTATATTTAACAAGGGTATGGGTAAAAGGTCAATATCGGTAAGCCTATAACGACATGGATATGTTGGTTGTAATTAATTCATCAGCAGCTGTCCACACATCGATTATATTTTCTATTTGTGACTCGTCTCAACCAACAGATTCCCCAGAGAAGTTGCAGCAGACCTGTCCAACCTGTCCCCTCCTCCTGCCAGCCGACAGCCAGGTGGCCGTGGACGCAGCCAGGATCACACTGTCCTCCTACAAGAGAAAGTCCACAATGGCAGCGCAGCTGGGCGTGAAGAAGATCACCAGAGCCTCGGCCCAGGTTAGCTTCGGTAAAATACTTTATGTCGCCAGCCATTGGATCACCACTGGCTCCACCATGCCGGGATCTTTACAAGGATGAGGCTTCAGTTAAGTTTACAGTTTATTCAAGTAAGATAGAAAGCACAGTCTTGCAAGCAGCTACAATTGGTCTAGTCAGTGTGCACAGGGAGATTCGAACCACTCGTCTAATGAGCCGCTCCAATTGTCCACCGATCTAGGGTGTGTGTGCGTATTTATACAGGTGGCTCCTTCTCTGGTAGAAGCTGTGTTTTTCCACAGTTTGGACTGAGAGTTGTCTGCCATATCTCGTGATATGATGATATCTTGATGATGTTCTGCGTATTTTAGCTGGCTGTGCCTATGGTATCATGGATTGTAACAGTTTGCCCTTTGGTTAAGGCAAAAGGTGCCATGTTTTGACGTAGGCAACCCGGTGTTCAGCATATCATGCTGAACATGTGTTATGTGTTAGAATGGATCATTTATATGTCTCAGTAATATTCAGGAAGGGGGGGGGGGGGGGGGCAACGTTTAGTTGTTATCAGCCTGTGGCCATGACGTGTGTTGTGCAGATTCATAGTCTATTTGGCCCGTTGTCTTAGGTCATGCCAACTCTGTGAATGCAACTAAAGATGTGTGTGGGATATATTCACAACCATTGGCCCATTCTCCATTCTTTGTCCCCAGAAGGGACAATTCATTGGTGACTCGGGTATAGCTTATCTCTATTGGTGAAAAAGGCACAGTAGAATGGAACCTTCACTAATGTTAGGAGCTACACCTGTAATTACTCTGCTCTAGAAACTAAAATGAGACCAGGGACACTATCTACCCTATATGTTTGTTGAGTGTGTTTGTTTGAGTGTGTGTGTGTGTGTGTGTGTTTGTGTGTTTCAGGTCAGACCGGTGGAGGCCAGCTTCGTGGAGTACACAGTTCAGCAGTGTCCATACGGACTAACAGAGAGCGGGACATGCCAGCGACTAACCCTTGGATCTGACACACAGGTAGAAGGCAGCGGTCAAGATGCTGGATGCATTGCCCAATACTAAATGCTAAATGCAAATGCAAATATTTTGGGAGGTGTATGTCTTGTACATTTTTTCCAAACCGCTATATCGTTAACTCAGTGCTGATATAAATAATATGAAAGAAAGCCTCGCAGACATTCTAATTCCTTATGTGTGCTCTTAGACCGCAGGTTTCTGTGCAGGATCAGTGTATGGTGATTTGAAGATAAACCCTGAAGTTCAAATATTCTGTGAGATGTTCAAATTACAGGTACGTGAAAATTGCTTGCAATTTTCTGTCTCAGACTAAATAAAAAAAGGGAGAGACACACACAAAATGGTCACCCAAAATGTCAGCAGAGCAATCATTTTAAGTGACTATTTGAACAACTAGGAAGAGGATCGTCTTATATCAAGTTCCCAAACCAAAGGACCAAACATTAAATAAATAGTGGTTTTGCAAGGTTGAAGTGAGAGAAAGTTAAGTAGAAGAAATTTACAAACAATGAAAAAGGAATGTCGAGTCAGAAACGCTGCTATAGCATGGGAATCACACATCAAGCTAGCAATAATGATGGGTCTGTTTAGTTATACCAGTGCTCCAGTATAGACTGCCCCAGGCTCTGGCATGTCTACATGGAACAGGGTCATAATTAACGTTAAAACCGTAAACCACTGTTTCACACAGCTAAGACTTTTGATGTGAGCATTTAATCTACTATTTTCACCAAGCTCCAAAAACACAAAAGCCCACTTGATATAACCAGTACAAAGCTATGCTTTAAGAATCACCATGGTATCATTTGCATCATCATTTTTTTATTTTTCTACAGTAATCACTAATACAACTTGATCCTTCATGACTGTATGGGTTTGTAGTTTTGTTAGCGAGAAAGACCCAGGCAGACAGACCTCAGGTACTGTAGTATAGGTGAATAATAACTTATTTTTTTTAAGTTAGAACAGGCAGACAAATTTCTGGAAACTGACAGTGAATACTGAGTGCACTAAAACAGAGCTTCCCCTGAAGGCTTGGCGCTTTAACAGTTATTTACAACAACACATGCTTTCCTTTGATTCTCAGATTAGTCAGAGGCGTCGGCTAGAGCATGACTGAGCATGCTGTGAAATGAGACATCCTTGTTCCTAATTTTCTATCATCTCATATCATCTTCTTATCATTTTGTAGAGCATTGACACATCCAGACCAGTGCAGCCCCAGAGTCATGACAGACTTCCGGAACCTGTGGCTAGTACGTGGCCGCCCACATCGCTCCCCAGAGGGGAAACTGAACCTCAAGTCATTTCTGACCCTACTCTCCCCCCGCCGGCTCCTACGGAGGTGCTCACTGACCTGGCACCCTTTGACCCTGTGACCTCCGATCCTCCCATTGTGGATCTGCCCTCGGATTCCCTTATCTCGTCCTCTAGCGAGTCATCAGAAGCGATAGCGCCGGTTCGACGTCGACCGCAGCACTACCACGACTTCTCCTCTTCAGAGGAGGAGACAGGGGGCCCTCTGGCACGTCGTCCTCCCCACGACTTCCGTTACAATAAGAGCAACCGGAGAAAAAGGCAGGCCTTGGAGGAGGTGAAGACCCAGCCCAAACCCACTCATACACCCGTCTTCCTCTCTGAATTCCCCAGTGGTGTTTCTCCCTTCCGCTCCTGTCCTGGTCCGGCCCGATACACCACTGCTTAACTGCAGGCAAGTGCTAGCATAATGTGTTATTTTAGGAGGGTGATAGGTAGATAAGCTATTGCTATCCTTACCATTGTTTTTTACTAGAAAGTGGATCTAATAAAGAGAATAACAGCTTAATTTGTATTGACCCTTTTAACTGTAACTGTTCATTTGTTATAGTGTGGGCCAGCACCTTGGAACTATATTGCAATTATGATGTTTCTATAACAATGTTAACCAATGCTACAAAAATGTGTGCATAATATATTGGGTTATACTTTGTATTTTACCCATTCAATATTTTACTTTTTTTTTTACTTTAATTAAACAATTAAAAAAATGTGAAACCTAAATTGACAAATAGAAACTAATAGGTCTACATATGATTATCAGCATAATCACACACAACCATAATAAGCAGATGTCTCATACAAATTATGTAGGTAAAAAAAGTGTGAAGAAAAAAAAACTTAGAATAAAACTCACTTCCTTTTATATGCATGTCGCCATCTACAGGTGCATGTTATGTACGCATCCAGATTTTGCAGACCTTTTTTATTTTACATATCAGTTGCATTGGACAGACCTCGACGAGATCCACTAATGCGTATAGACAAGGTCATGTCGCAATTGTTTCTTAAAGAAAGTGTGGATAGCATTTTAGAAGACAAGTTAAAAATGTATTTGTGGATCTTGATTGCAAAGTTACATTTGCAATTATTTCAAATAATCAAGTTACAATTATTGTGGATTACGGAACATGCAACGTGAATCGTCCTATGTGGGTTACGCATAGGCCTATTCTAAGTCTTGCGCATTCACATTTTACAGCTCCAGCAGTAGGACATATTGGATAAAATCCACTAAGAAATCCACAAATGTGTAAAAGTGAGTGTTGATTTAATTTTACAAGACAAAGGCAGACATTATGAATTTGTGGATCATGAATATCCGTGTGAATAACCATTTATGAGTCACAAGTAGCCTACCCTAATGTGCATTTGTGGATAGGTAAATCATTTTACGAGACACAACTACCACGTATTTGTGTATCACGAAACGTGATACACAATGGTCTTTTGTCTTATATGATAGTAATATGTGTCATTTTATTAGGCTGTTACTGAAATAAGTCCCAAATTTTGAGAAAAGGGGGTTAAACCCTGTTTTTGCCATTCTCCCCATAACACTGAACGGGAACCATGGACCTATAAATAAAGGGTAGGCTATAACGCTAGTAGGCCTATGTGTGGCGGATTTCATATACAACATTTATTATAATACTCCAGTTACACAACTACGGTACTAAAACTTAAGGTTGGCGTGGGTCGAAGACATATGACGACTCATTATTTTATTGAAACTTGACAACAAAAATAAATGTCATAAAATAAACTAAAATGCTGCAAATGTTTAAATACAACATGACACAAAACGCCGAAAAAAGTAAACACTGACTGACATTGTGTAAATATCACATTTAGCAATATATATGCAATGCGTCGTAAATCCCGTAGAGAGCAGGCGCCACAAACCCTGATCCCAACCCTAGAGTAGAGCATAACAGATACATTTGGCAGTTCAGCAACTGTATTTAACTTTGGGGTTAGTTTTTGTGTCATCTAAACATCCATGTATTAACTTACACACCGACGTTAAGATCAGTTTTTTATGCTGAATGTAATGGAATCTTTCCACTGCCATTCTGACTCCTTCCCAGTAATCACTACACCAGTAGAGATGCATCTCGAACACACCATTACTTCACTGCTCGATCATAATTGGTCCCAGACTTCCTACAACAGGGCGTGGCCATTCCACAGATCATCTCCTTTGAAATTCTCAGTTGTTGGTTATTTTTACCGGTAAGGACTACATACTTCTGAGTTGAAAGAGTTGATAATTAGTCAACAAACATATTTGTATCCACTGAAATAAGAAGACTGGAAAGTTATTAGGTAAGTTTGTCTTCGCTTTTTCATTTTCATGGTTTTTAGTGTGGCGATAATCTTGCCCCTGTTTACGTCAACTCGAGACTGATGTTGTGTAACTTTGTTATTGTATAACACTAACTATTCCCAGTTAGACTTAGCCTAAAGCATGTGATGGCATAACATCCGACAACTCAGACTATTTTAGTTTTGTTTTCTAACCTGTCATGTTATCCGATCATTAGGTATTCAGTCTATCTGTGAACCTCTTATCAGTTGTCACGAGTTAAACGAAGGGCATGCTGGTTTCCTTCACATTCCCCATTAACGTTATATCACAGCATAATCTCAGATTTCCTGCCCCTTCAACCTCGTATATCTAACGTTGTTATTGGAAAGTGTCATTGATTTTTGTATTCTGCAGCGCTAACACTAATGCTATAACCGTAGCGATCCTAACATTGAATGTTATAGTTTAACAGTAGGCCAAAAATGTAAGCCAATCAATAAATCAATCGGCAGTTTTGCTCTTTTGCCTTGCGTCACATTTCTGTGGTAGTAATTCTCTAATTTAGTCATTCAGACTATCCCTGCTTTGTACGTCAGCTTGTGCGAAAGGCAGCATGACTCAAAAGTACAACCAAGCATTACAATTCAACCTTTACTGTAATGTGTGGCTTCCTTCAAGAAATGACACTGAAAATCTCGGTGTTATTGCTAAAAGGAAGTAGGCCTATAGATTAAGCATTTTTCGAACAGAAATGTTTAGATGTTTGTTTGATTTCAAGCTGCATGCTGTCAGACTGTTGCCCTGTAGCCTGTCCCGCTAGTCAGTCTTTATCTATACACAGAGAGTGAACGAAGTTTAGATGGTTTTATACTTTTGTATAATGTTTACAATAAAACATTTTTTTTGATGTAAAGAGCTGTAAAGTGCTGTGGGAAACCCTGAATAGATATGTCTTGTTGGCTTTTGTCTTGTTGTTATGCTACAAACACAATTTAGGGCTTATCTCTGCTATCGCTTTCGGGGCAACAGTTACATGGTGAGAAATGAACAAGGCAAGGATTGAAGAATACGCTGGGTTCTGACCACATTACAACTCTCACAGAACACTTTAACTGTAACATCAATTGGAATTACTACACCTTCCCATTGGTAGTTGTGGAGTAGTTCAGTTTCACTTCAGTCAAGTAGGTTTCCTCACTTTGCTGTTTGTTGCTACCCTTGATACCATTGGAATTTCTTGATTGACGAAATACATGAAAAGTATGGAAGTCTATCAAAATATTTTGCACCAGATTGGGTGCACAGGTTTCACGTCCATCACACGCCATGTGCTTTACAACTGATCTCTCATTGTCTCTTTTGCCATCTCTCTCCAATAGGCGTATCTGGGTGGGAGAGCAATGGAGAGGGGGTATTTATCTGCCTACAATGTATTTTATTTAGTTTGTATGCCTAAGAAGATTATGCCTATGTTTTGTTGTTAATGGACAGGTCAAAACGTTGCTTCTGAGTGACACCGGCAATACAGGACATGCTCACTCCCGAGCAGGGAAGCTATGACACTGCTTCAAAGTAAAAAAATGATTCTACATAAAGTGAGGTGGTGCAAGGGAAGTGATGAAGAACCTAGATATGTCTTCTCTTGTGTCCAGTATCCTAGAGTGCATGAGAATAAGACAACGGACAATACTGTACTATGGATAGTGGGCAAGTGAGAAGTTTATTTGTCTCTGAAATCTTCTGATGTATGACTTCTGGCGAACACTGATGGCAAATAACCTCAAGTCTGCGTGAACAGCGCATTAAAGTGTATCGCTTCAATATGTTTTCCTCATGTTGTTGGAAGCGGGGAGCTGTTAGCCAGTAATTGCTCACGGCGACCACTTGTGACAAGTTAGTAAAATGTAACATTTTTCAGCCGCCGCTGGGTGCTCCACTGGTGGCGGCGGCGGCGGGAGACAATCTCTTTCTCCTCCATGTCGTGGTTCAATCTGGACTTCAGGGAGTCAAAGCCAAAGTTCCTTTCCCCCAATTCCTTCTCAACCATGGCTGAGATAACCCTCACTACGAGTCTCGTTGTGGAAGTACCCGAGACGTCAGAGAACCCGACTCAGTCTAGTCATTTCACCAAATGGGAGCTTTACGCAAGCTTGTGTTATTGTGTTGCATGTGCCATAACACCAACAGCAGAACGGTTATCCAAATAACAAAGAAGTGTACAGCACTTGTGTTACAGTGTGTGTATTCACACACAAACATGTGGCACTCGCACGTTGGTAGCTCATTGTCTCCTTGGCGAGCCAAGCAGAGAAAGGGGAGGTAACCTGGCCCCTTATGACGACAAATTCCAAATTCAAAGGCAGAGCAGGATACCTAGTGCTCGTTATACACCTAATGCCATTTCTAGCCACTGGGGAACCATAGGCAGGCTAGGGGTACTCATATTATTGTTAGAAAACCTCATACAGTGACATTTTCATGCCATGGGACCTTTAAGCTCAAAATCGTCATTATTTCTGCTCTTTTCTACTCTCCCTTACTCCCTTAACTCTCGAATCTTGCATGCATCATCTTCAGTGCAATTTATATTGTTTAGACTATGAACAAATAAAGGCCTAGGATTTCCTTGTAACCATTTTCAAACAAAAAGTAATTGATGCTTAGGAAAAATATATCGTCTAGCTTGCTGAAATTGAAGCTGCTAAATTCCCCACTGTATAATTGTAATTAACTTCTCATTGAATTGGCACTTAGTGTAGGAGCATGTCTCCTTGTATGAGAAGGGTAAATGGAAGATGGCTGTTAGTAGATTGTTGGTTGCAATTTTGGGAATTCAACAGCTAGTCAACAGCCCAGTCAACAGCTATTTTAAATCCTTTTCTGAACAATGTCATCATCTAAAATTGAGCCTGCATTTTGTCAAATGTACACTAAATTAAATGAGTTTATTGAGCAGTTCCTATTGCATGAGGAATTGACCATGCCATATTGTTCCATCATTTAAAAATATGTTACCTTGTAAAAAAAAACAACTAATAAACTGATCGACCCTTGAAGTTCCTCTGATTTGATTATGTATTTTTCAAGTTGTGTTTGGGAATTTTACCTTTGGACATGTCAGCTAAAGGCTTCAACCCCAAAACACCAATCATTCCAGTCATGCCAGTTACGCTACATTGACGTAAGCAGGAACCCATGAATGACTCAATGCAAACTTCCTTATGACGTCACCCTGCAGACTCCCGTACTTGGCAAATTGGAGCTCATCATTTGTTAGCTTTGTTTTTACTTGTGGGCTGAATTTCTGAGGAACTTTGTGAAGCATCACAAAGTATACCACTTGTTTGGGGTAGGATAGACACAGCACAACCTGCAAACCCTTCTCAGAAAATACCAGACCATTATGGTAACCCTCTTAAATGATTGCTTCACTAAGATAGCTTTGTCCAAACGTTAATTTCTTTTCGTAATCTTCAGTCAGTAAATGTATTTAATGTTTAATATGTTGGTCAAGGCAACGTTTTCTATCGTTGCCATGGTGATTCAAATGGATGGTGTTCTCCCTGAATCCACTCAGCTTGCATGTTGTTTGAAACAATTGTTGTGTTCAGTGCAGTATTTTATGTAACTGATGATGTTCTTTCATATAATCTTTCATATAGTGGCACTGACCTGCATATTTATGCTTTAAAATAACTTGTCTCTAAATACAAAATGCACAATACAACAATGTTTATCGGTATGTGTTTTTTAGATGCGTCCAAAGCCTTTCACCAAATGAATCATGGCAAACTGTTTACCAAACTGCAAGAGCGAGGGGTGCCTCCATATCTTATAAGAATTTTGCATAATTTCACACCTAACCATGCAAGTTATGGGGTAAAACAATATCAACCCCATTCCCTGTAACCAATGGGGTCAGGCAAGGTTGAATATTGTCACCTATCCTTTTTAACTTGTATATGGATGGTCTGTCTAGAGAGCTAGAAGAGTGTAAGACTGGATGTATGGTGAGGAATCAGCTCATTAATCATTTAATGTATGCATTTTTTAATCAGTATGTCACCTTTTTATAGTGCTTGCTTACAACAACTGCTCAAAGTTTGCATAAAGTATGGTATGCAGTATGACATCAAATGTAATCCCAAAAAGAGCATCATCATGATGGCATGATTTAGATTCAGAGGTCAACGATTCGATTCTAAAATGATTATCGATGCGTCTCGATGCATCTCGATGCAACAATTTTTTTCCATTTCCATGCGCGATTTTCAAAAATATATATACATCTGAGTTTGCTACTCAGAGATTGCTAATCACTTCCTACTTGTGTGATGATCATTAAGGACAATCAACAGATGAATTAGGCTACCTTATCTAATATTTTATATTCAATAAAGTCAGTTCTCTGCACAGAGAACCCACAGGCAGAAAGGAGAGTTTTCTGTAGCGCTCTGCAGCAGGCGAACAAATTAAATAAAAATAAAAAGATTGAATTTGTTTCAGATTATTAATTTTTCTGCATTGAAACAGAATCGTTCTAGAGAGATTCACGATGCATCGAAGAATCGCTTATTTTTCCCACCCCTGATATTATCAGGGATGACTTAAGTGATGATGATAAACAGTGGCAGTGCTATAAATTGTATGCCCAGGCAAATGTGCTGGCACGCAAATTTCATATGTGCACTGATGATGTAAAAACAGCTCTTTTTAGAGCTTACTGCACTCAACTTTACACAGCACATCTATGGTGTATCCATAGTAAAGGAAAGATGAACAAGATAAAGGTGGCATATAATGACACTCTTAGAATCCTGTTATAGTACCCAAGGTGGGAAAGTGTGAGCAAGATGTTTGTAAACTGTAATGTTCCCACTTTCCAAGCATTGCTTAGGAATTTTATGTTTAAATTTATGTGCAGGCTTACTGAGTCTAGGAATGGCATTATAAGGTCTTTGACGGACCCTAACCTAAGTGAGACAGGATATTCCTCCAGCCTTTGGAAATATTGGAACAAACTGTATCTGTATGTATTTTAACCATTGAGCACACATGTGTGCTATGTGTAATTTATTTTGTGTTTGTATACTGTGTGTTAATTTTGGACCTTGAGTCTGTCAATAGAGATAATAATAATATATCATACCAATAAAATTGGGCTCTACTGGAAAAGTATTTTCACATGTTTCCTCAGAAGTTAGGATTAGGGTTCTGACATGCATTTATATGTTCATGTTATTATTTAGTCAAATCTTTCACTTCCTGAATTATGGACAGTTTTATTCTGTGAAATCCATCAGGGAGTCTACTTTTAACCCACTTGTTGCTGTTCACTGCCACACAAAGATCTGCCAAAATGTGTCAATGATGACTAAATGTTACTCATGTTCATGTTTGGTCATGAAATGTTTTACTCCCCTTCTAAAGACTCAAGATGAAACTTGCGAAACAAATAGGAGTTGCAGTGCTTGCAGATTTTGACTTTAATGTTGCTGTCATTACCACGGCCACCATTTCATCCGGGGGCCTATGATAGCCGAACATATATGATGTGGCGGGTTCAGATTCTTTTTTTTTCTTCTTCTTTTTTTGACACATAAAAAAATATAGCACTGCATCAATTCACGCAGCATCAGGTGCATTTCCCATAAACACACAATTAAATGCATCTAAAGTTATATGCACTTCTGAACCAACCATGTCTTATTCAGCACAGCGTGCATAAGCCCCCCGAGACAATGTGGTGGCAAAGAGAATCCAGTAGCGACACTGTCACTTGCAATAATAATAAAGTCTTCATCAATGTAGCCCAATATAGGCCAGATAAAAGAATAGTAGTTTGGTTGTTTCAGCCCTGATGACACAGTAGTGACCTGCACTGTTTTTCTTTGCAGCCCTAAAGTCGGTATCTGGGCTTGGGGCATGGTTTTCTGGTATTATTTCATGTTCTCCCCCAAAAACACATCTCAATAAAGATTTTCACCAAAAATATACCTATTTATAGGACAGTATACAATGCCTATGTATCATACTACATGTGTATATATTGTAATATGCTTTCTTCCTCAATCACTCTGCAGAATGGAGTCATCTTGTTTAGACCTGGCCCTGGAGGGCGAGCGACTGTGCAAGGCTGGCGACTACAGAACTGGCGTCTCGTTCTTCGAATCTGCCATCCAGGTGGGAACGGAGGACCTGCAGATCCTCAGTGCCATCTATAGCCAGCTGGGCAACGCCTACTTTCACCAGCAAGAGTACGCCAAGGCCCTGGAGTACCACCGTCATGACCTGACACTCACCCGGTAGGGCTTTGAATGAGAGAAATGCATTTGAACTCAACTTCCCTTTTTGTTGCACAAAAGGTTTGCGTAATCGAATGGTATTTTCTCCAGAACCATCGGTGATGAACTTGGGGAAGCAAAAGCCAGTGGTAATCTGGGGAACACACTCAAACTTCTAGGCCGGTTTGACGAAGCTGGGGTTTGTTGCCAAAGACATCTGGACATCACCAGGGCCATGTATGACCGGGTATGTCGTTATGTGTGGAAACTGAGAATGACTCTTTATTCTTTTGACCCATGTTGTGACTGTCTCACAGTGGTGGAGTCCAGTATTTTGATATTTGACTGGGATATGAGTAGATGGATATTCCTTACAATCTTGACAGTCCAGTGGCTTAACATATTGGGCTTCTTATTTTCAAAAACAGCATAATCCAAAAGAATGATTGAGAGTTGCTGTGAGTTGTTCATGATATTCCTCAATGATTTACCTGCTCTGTTCTTTCGTGTAGTGGTCAAATATCAATTGTTGCTGCTTTGTAGATTGCATTGGTGGTTATTTTATGAACTAGATGAAAGTGATGGAGACCTTGAAATGCACGTTAAGCTTTATTTAAACATTTTTGTGACTATATTCGAAGGGTTACCACAAAACATGCTCTTCAGCCACAGCATAGTTTTGATGCACGTCATAACTGCATGTCTGCCTACAAACATCAAGAATAGCTCGCCAGCCCACATGGTTAGTGTACAGGTCTGGCATTAGTGTGTTTTTAAGTGGATAATTACAAAGTTGGCCAGCCTGGTTTCTGTCTTTTTTTGTAAATAAGATAAATCTGGTGTGTGTGTGTGTGCCACATAGGTTGGGCAGGCCCGTGCTCTGTATAATTTCGGGAACGTTTACCACGCCAAGGGGAAAAGCATCTGCTGGATTGGAGCAGAGCCGGGAGAGTTCCCGGAGGATGCCAGGACAGCCCTGAAGAAGGCCACGCAGTTCTATGAGTGAGTGGCCGGAAACGCTACTGCTGCTACACCTTCTTCCAGACACACTGTGTTATTCAGAGGCTCTGGTCAGGTTCACATTCCAGGAAGGATTTTTTTTATTTTGTATTGTTTTCATGGCTGTGACCAGTGACACTAGTGTTTCAGAGCACAGCCCGAATCCTATGAAATCTGTTCTTTGGTCCAGATTTGTTGCCATTTACATGTGTAGAGACGCATATCTGATCTCTGAAAATGCTGTCCATAATGAACTGTCAGAAATTTGGATCTGAGCAATAAGTCCTTTTAATTGCAATTTTTTTAATGACCTTTTAATGGCATCGAGCAGAACGAACATGGCAGAAATAGAATATGATATTAATAAGTATGTTTTAATAAGCGTTCCTTTATATCTACATTGGGAGTGGGTCATTTTCCATTGGGGCCCCATGCTGCACCGCCATGTTTCTGCAGCAGCCAAGAACGGACAAACCGTTAAGGGAGTACGAGTTTCAATCAATTAGCATTTCAAAAGAAGTAAACATGCTTCTTAGCTCTAATACAATATTTAAAATGCTGCTTTTTGGGCTAAGAGTGCTATGAAGAAGGGGGCTTAATACTAAAACTGTATGAGAAGCTTAACCCTCTCTCAGGCATGTCCATCAACAACGGATGCCCAGACAGGTGGAGACCACTGCTGCAGAATTGATAGTTTTTTCCTTTTCAAATCTAAAGGTGTTAAATTGGTAGGCCTACATCACATTATCACAAAGCAAATAGTTGGTTTAAACATTGTGCAAGGTTTTGAATAAATTTAACGACAGGATAGGCGCTGTTTACCCGGTGATAGATCACACGGGAGCTATTGTGGGGGACGTAACCCTTACAAGGAAATGCTTTGCTACCTGTCCTGTTCATGTTTACTAAATAACCAACACATTATTAGAATAATAACTAGCATTACTTTTTGGGTGTCTTTTGGACTCGTTTGAACATTGAAATAGCTGCTAAATATGTGTGCATTATTAAAACGACTAAGGCCCCGATGGCTGCAGGGTTAATGGCTTCTGTCTCCTCACTGGATGGCAGCTGTCGTCCTGTGTGAGGGGCTACCAGAATATTCCACCAATGTTCATTCGTTTTTCGTAATTTGATGGTTGCCAAACTTCAACTTAAGTGTTGACTCTCCACCCGGCATCTTTATGGTTTCCAACAGGGTATCCTTATTCTCAAATCTTTCCAAAAAGTATTCTTCATGCAACCTCCTGCAGCTTTGTCATTGGGATTCGAGATAGCCGATCCATCCTGGTGCAAAAGCAACTGTTCAATCCACTGACAAACTGTCTTTTAGGGGATATGTATTAAGAAAAGTAGATCTTTGTAAATTAAATGTAGCTGTGGATGGATGCAAGGATGGAGTTTAACCATGTTCTCCGGTTCTTGGTTTCATTAAGAGCAAACCTGTCCTTGGTGCAGGAGATGGGTGACCGGGCAGCTCAGGGTAGGACCTACGGTAACCTTGGCAACACGTACTATCTACTGGGGGACTTTGAAAAAGCTGTTTTCGCCCATGAAAAGGTGAGTGGCTATCTGTGTAGTTATCACACCCGCATGATGTAGTATGGGAATGAACAGCACCTTTACATTTTTTTTATCAATAGAAGGTTGTATTTATTGAGGATATCAAGAACATATTTTCTGCTTCAGTATCTTTTGCCAGATTTGTAAAATGCTTCCTATTGTTTGCCCTGTTATGGCAGCGCTTGCTGATAGCCAAAGAGTTTGGGGATAAGTCAGCTGAGCGGAGAGGCCACTGTAACCTTGGCAACGCACACATCTTCCTTGGTCAGTTTGACGTAGCCGCTGGCCATTACAAGTAAGGAATCACACACGCGAGCCATGGGCCATCCTTTGTGTTTTTTCATCAATGCAATCATGTTGTTTTTTTCTACATAATGCAAGGCTTATGAAAGATCCACTCAAAAAAAATCCCTGCTTTAATAATAAAAAACTAAATCATTTATTAGATTTAATTGAGGTCCGACTTACTAGCCCTTTTCGTTTAATGCAGCGCAGCAGCAGAAGGCATGATTTAATGACTAGATTGCTATCTCTCCAGTTCCCACGCGAGACATTCACAGTGTGTGTGTGTGTGTGTGTGTGTGTGTGTGTGTGTGTGTGTGTGTGTGTGTGTGTGTGTGTGTGTGTGTGTGTGTGTGTGTGTGTGTGTGTGTGTGTGTGTGTGTGTGTGTGTGTGTGTCCAGGAGGACTCTGCAGCTTGCCAGGCAACTGAAGGACAGGGCAGTGGAGGCCCAGGCTTGTTACAGCCTGGGGAACACATACACACTCATGCAGGACTATGAAAGAGCCATCGATTACCATCTCAAACACCTCATCATCGCCCAGGACCTTGAAGACCGGTACTTACCTCAAACGCAGTGTTTTGTTGTAGTGCTGGTTTTCTCCCAAAGGAGGCTTAGTAACATAGTGAGAATATACATGTACAAAGCAGTTGTAATGGATGACATGATGTTACGATGTTTCTAGTCATTGACTGGATATATAAAATCAATGAATCTGTGGATATTCTAGCCCCACTGCCTGCATATACACAGCAAAGGAGGTTGGTTATTTGTTAATAAAACATGCTGTTCTCAATGTAATGTTGCTTAATTAACATTTGGTCTCACTGCAGGGTTGGCGAGGGCAGAGCGTGCTGGAGTCTGGGAAATGCCCACACTGCTCTAGGGAACCATGAGCAAGCAATGCACTTTGCTGAGAAACATCTGGAGATTGCCAAAGAGGTGAATGTTTATACTTATCTGCCATGCATAATCAAATCACTAGCCCTCATCTGCTCACGACACCACCTGGTGGCTAGTGGTGGTACTATACTACGTGCTAAACGCCCGAGAGGCATAGTTCTCTCTCTGACAAGGCCATCAAAAACACCTGACCTGACGGATCTCCACACACCCACACACTGCCACCGCTGTCCCTTGGTCACAGAAAATTCACTTAGATGTCGCTAGAAAGAACGTAACTTGAGGTTGGAGCAGAGTTCAAGTTCTAGTTGGTTTAGACTCAAAAACATATAATTGTACACCTCATTTCCCTAAATCACTGTCTTATTTTAACGGTGACAAAATGGCATAGATGTGTGTGTGTGTGTGTGTGTGTGTGTGTGTGTGTGTGTGTCAGACATGGCACAGCCCCTGAAGAATTTGATTGATTGGATGAAAACGTGTACAATGTAATCACAATATAATCATGTAATTATGCTATAATCAGAATAAAAATAAAAATATAGTTAATCAGTCACAAATTTCTCAATGTAAACGTTTTCATCCTCTTAAGCAAACTCCTTATATTGATACACCTCACCTGCCTGTACACACTCTAGGTATTTCCTTGTTTTGCCATCCCTGGAATGAAATTCCTTGTATTTTCTGACCTTTCACCTTCTTCAAGACTGGAGACAAGAGTGGTGAGATGACGGCCAGGATGAACCTGTCAGACCTGCGGCTGGTGGTGGGCCTCAAGTCCACCGCCAACCTCCATCCCAACAGCTACTGCAACAGCAACGCCAACAGCTCCGCTCTTGGCGCCAGCTACCAGGGATACTACATGCTAGCAGGTCAACCAGTAGGCTTTTGAATATCCCACTATGCAATTTACCAACATCAATTATTATAGTGGATCTTATTTTGGTTTAAAGTGTCGTCTTTTATGATGTGAATTGCCTCATAAAGACTCACTGGTACTTCCACAACAAGTAAAGACTCATAGTGGGGGTTATCTCGGCCAGAGACCTGCATGGGTTCAGGTACCCACGGGTTCCCGGTGGTTGACCTGCACAATTTGAATGAAACGGGGGGAAAAATAATGTACAGTGTCGGACACGGGTGCGGGTCGAGTCGGACGCGTGAACAGTGCGGGTCGGTCGCAGGTTTTGCGATTGCGAGCGAGACTTCTCCGGTGCTGGATATGTTATTCAGGAGCGGAGGAGTCAACGGGTTTGAAGATGAGGAACTAGTGCTTGTAGTTTTTTAGAGCCCCCCCCCGCCCCTCTTACACTTCCTGCTTTAAATTACGCAAAAATCGTAATTTTGCGTAATTTAAAGCAGGAAGTGTTAGAGGTAGATACAGATCTCTCCCTTCTAAGGGGAAAATGAGGGAATGATGCATGTAAAGTAAAGTGTCCCTTTTATGTTGAATGTGTCGAGGGCATGTTGAGGGTAGAGGGTAGGTCAAGTGAGAGATGTGAAGTCATTATGTAATCATAGTTATGTCATTGTGTTTTTTTCGCTCTCTAAGATATAATAATGGGTAATGTATGCAGTTAACCACATTTATCCAACCACATTTTTATTTCAAGGTTTAGGTTTAGGATCAATCAATAGCACTACTATGTAACACACCAACTTGTTTTAAGGGTTGGTTTTCCTTTTGAATGTGCCCGAATGACCCTAATTGAATAGTTAGAAAGGAAACCAAAAGCTTTTGGTTTGGGATAAAGAAACTTACAAACCCTCTGTTTGCTTTAGGAGTCAAGGCAGAGTCTCCGAATCAAAACATTACAGAAAGTCTGCAGTTGCCTGGTCCAAATACGGACAAAAGTCAAACTGGACATTCAGATCAAGTACGTCACTCACTCTTCTTTTACCCTTTCTTGCATATTTTTTAAAAACCTACTGACATTATGAATCTCTCTGTTGAAACAATACACAGGAGCTGGATGAGGAGGTTCTCATCAAGTCTTCCAAGAATAACACGATCAAGGCTTCCACGAAGCTCTTCCTGTTCAACCGCTTAAAGAGCAAAAAGCTGAAAAACAGTCAGTCTCCACCCAAATGCCCCAAGCATGGCAGCAGTGATGGTTCCGTATTTGAGTCAGAACTGACACCGTTTTCTCAGGTACTTCTACATTGCAGGGAAAGTCTGCAGTGCTGCCTAGTCTTTAAAGATATAATTTAAGGCAGAATTATTTTGTCGGGCAATGATCTGTGCACATATTTTCGCATAGATCACTTTTATAGCTATGGATTACTTGGATAACCCATTTATGTTTAAGTTTGATGTTAACATTTAGAATTGAGAGTGTATTCAGTTGGTAAAGTTATTAATGGGTGATGAGGTGCTTGAGAACAGGTTAGACTGGCTGTTTTAAGAAACTATGTGTTAAGGTTGAAAGCTCTACTCCCACAGATTGTATCACATCTATTAATAGTGTGTGTGTGATGCTGTGTTTGTAGACTGGATCCCAGGACAGCCTGCGAGAAGATGGCTTTTTCGACCTGCTGTCCCGTTTCCAGAGCAGCAGAATGGATGACCAAAGGTGTTCCCTATCAGAAGGACAAAGCAGTGTCCCTGTGTCCACCTCCCCCATGTCCACCCTACCTGCAGCCCAGAGGAAATGTAAGTTAGCCCCCTTTACCTGGCCAGCCTGGCTCAGATCGTGTCTCTTTCTTGCCTTTTCATTTTCACCATCTTATTTCTTAACTGGATATACTGTACATATTTCTTATTTTTATTAATCTTTTCTGTGATGTCAATAGTTGAGGGATGTACCATGTAGCTTCATTGATTGAATTGTTGCTGAGGAGAAAGTTCAGTCCAAAACAATATTACAAAAGCAAATGCTGATACTGTGCTCCAGAATCATCCATTTTCCTCACGCTCCCTGTGTTTTTTGTATTAATTATGACAATATAAGTTTCTACATCTATGTCCACCGAAGTTGTACTTCAGCAGTTTAATCGTGTTTTGGTCTAAGGTGGGCAAGAGAAGACAAGAGTTTGAAAAGTATGCAGATCTAAAGGGTAGATCATGGGATGAGGAGATGAAATAATACCAGACCTGTGGCTTGTGGCTCAATGTTTGTGTCTGCAAGAAACCATGAGCTTTTGAAAGCAAATGGTCATTACTATGGGAATGTGGTTTCAATGGCAGTCGTTAAGAAATGCCCATTGGCACTTTGACCAGGCCCACGGTCATCCGATCAGTCCCTAATGGCGAAGCACCGTCCCAGCATCCAGGGCAATTCCTGGAGCTGGTGGCCTGCTCCCAGGGCCGTCGCCTGGACGACCAGCGAGTCAACGAGAGCAATTTTCCTGGCTTTCGACTCAGCGACTCATCCCCTCTGCCCACACTCTTCACCTCTAAGCCAGAGTAAGCTTATGCCTATGGTGACCTTAACATCACTAACGCCACCACCAGCACATGTCAGCCAGCAGCTGGGACACTGCTAAGGCCCCATCCACACGGGTGAAAACAATCCGTTGTCCTTTGATGCGTTTCAGGAATATCTCCGTAAAGACGGACTCGCTGCAAAAACGCATCAAGCTGTAGAAACGCTGTAATACATATTCAAGGCCACTGTGTGGCGTTGGTTCTCCACAAAAAAAATTGGAGCGCGCATCAAGCCCATGTGCACTGTATATAAACATACAGTCGAGGAGGAGAAAGCAGTTGTTAAACATTTTAGAT
Source organism: Micromesistius poutassou (assembly GCF_964030765.1). NCBI lineage: Eukaryota > Metazoa > Chordata > Actinopteri > Gadiformes > Gadidae > Micromesistius > Micromesistius poutassou. Next base: position 8,799,081 of record NC_140279.1, read on the forward strand.
TGAGCAAAAAAATGTAGTTAGTAATTCAATTTACCAAGGGGCTGGGACCTGGTTTCAGAAAAGTGCGTTTTCGGGCATCGGATCCGCCGGATCCGTCTGGACGGTCGGCCCAAACGCAACACTTATGCGGTTTCACAAAAAAATCGGCTCTGTGTGGACTAAATGCTTATTATCTTCTCAAAGACATTCTTTTTTTATTTCTATACCACAGCCCCCATCTCCAGCAGGGATCCTTCCCCCACATCCTCCCCCGGCAGTCACCTGGACCTGTCTGATGAGACCCCCGAGGGGGACGACTTCTTCGCCATGCTTGTTAAGTGCCAGGTAACACAGGGGACAGGGGACTGGGATGCCCTGGTCATGGCCACTTCATTTATGATGCTTATTTTTAGGATTAGCACTGCACACTTGCAGATCATCATGATTAGTGTTGTGTCTCATGAGGCAAATTGTGCTTGATTCATAACCTAATAACTAGGGATGCACCGAATTTTTGGCCACCGAAAATTTTCGGCCGAAAATGGCCCAAAAGCGCGTTTTCGGCTTTTGGCCGAAACACTTTTATCACCGAAACAACACGGCCGAAACAGGAAATTGTGATGACGCAAACAAAAACCGGATAAGCGCCTCTGCGCCAACATGTCTGCGGTGTGGGCATATTTCCATATATCTATAGGTTCCATAGATCATCAGTGAAACATTGTGAAACAAATGACACCTCTAGCTAAATGTAGTAATCTAGAGCTACAACCTTGTTTTCATCCAAACGAGCCGTCTTTAGCGACGGCTCGCTATGAGACCACTTCTGCTATCGTCGGCTATCATCCACGAGCTTAGGGACCGTCTGCAAAGTGCAAAACGGAAAACGGTTCTTTGAATTGCAATGCCTTGATTTTAGTGAGGTTAGTACACAGTCATAGCTATAAATGCAATGGTAGGCCTACTAATAATTGGCATAATAATTTTTTCCGGTTTTTCGGCCTTGGTTTCCTCGTTTTTGGTGTCGGCCAAGAATTTTCATTTCGGTGCATCCCTACTAATAACCTAGACACAAAACTAAAAGCATTAAGTGTTGTTTACTCCTTGCATATCCTGTTGCTAGATGACTAACATCCAGCAACAGTGTGCTGCTGTATATAAAATCCTGGCATACCATTGTCCTTGGTATGATCATCAATTTCATCATTTGACATGTTCTTGCCTTAAAAAGCTTAATTTTAAATTGGACACAGACTATTGTAAAGGAAAACCAAAAGTATATAATATGAAGATAACATTTATGGCAACTACAGCTTGTTCAGAATGCTGCTGCTAGAGTTCTAACAAAGACCAAAAAATGTGAACATATTACACCAATTCTTAAATCATTACATTGGCTCCCTGTATGTCAGAGAATTGATTTTAAAATCATGTTGCTAACCTATAAATCCCTACATGGTTTAGGGCCAAAATATTTAACTGATATGCTTCCACTACATAAGCCTTCTAGGCCACTAAGATCCTCTGAGACCAATCTGTTAATTATCCCCAGAGTCAACACGAAACATGGGGAAGCAGGATTTAGTTACTATACAACAAATAGCTGGAATAAACTCCCTGAGGATTTAAGACTTGCCCCAACTCTGACAGCTTTTAAAACAAGACTGAAGACTTTTATGTTTGCTTTAGCTTTCTGCTGAATCTTCAATCTACAATGCTTCTATTTTATTTATTTATTATTTTATTTTATTAGTAACTTTGCCTTTATTTTCTCACTTTCTAAAATGCATTTTTTTTAACTCTGCCTTTCTAAAATGTTTTTTTTAAACTTTGCCTTCATTTTCTATCTTTTACTTTTTACTTAACTATTATTTTCTTTTATTGTATGACAATGTTTATATGTGAAGCACTTTGAGTCTGCCTTGTGTATGAAAAGTGCTATATAAATAAAGTTGCCTTGCCTTGCCTAATGATCAAAATGATCGTACTATGTGTATGCAGGGTTCCAGGCTGGACGACCAAAGATGTGCGGCCCCTCCACCTGCGGCCCGGGGCCTCACAGTCCCAGATGAGGACTTCCTCAGCCTCATCCTGCGCTCCCAGACCAATAGGATGGAGGAGCAGCGAGTAGCGCCACCCCCTGGCTGCTCACAGTCCAAACCCGACTGAGCCTCGCGTGGTGTCCTTTCTCACACATGCCATCTCAGGATATGATTTGATTTGCGCCTCCGAGACCCCATGAGTCTCCTTACTGCAGCATCCTCATGAGCTGATTCCAGGAACTCTAAATGAATACGAGGACTCTTTAGCCCGCTGGATCCGATCACTGGAAATTTTTATGCTGCATTCATTGGACAAATGTGCATAATTTCACACAATTCAATCCATTCTCATATCTTTGATCTTTATGAAATATATCTTTTTGGCTACCCTTATTGGCAGGTTTGTATAGCCTCATAAGGCCTCTGAAAAAATGAGTCACCTAAGACACAACATGCAATGGCAGTCAGACCCGTCAACAGGATTTATTAGGCAAGAGGGCATCAGAAATGAACTAAACTATTTTTCACTTACTGATGACACAAGAGGGATAACAATCTATTGTACAATTATACCTTATGTATTTGCAGCCACTTGTGGCTGTCTTGCCGCAAGAATACAGGCCAGTGCACCGCTTTAAAAACATGGAGAATCCACTACCAAGCTGTCTTGCCACAAGAGTGTGGTAATACACTGCGTAGACAACAACAGAGAAAGTTCAATGTCTGCCACCCTCATCGATGTAATGCAAAGCAAGCAACTATTCTATATAAAGAATATAAAACATTTACATCAAATCCCCTTCTTGGCAGCAATGTCAATGATGAAGCGATGTCAATGTTTATTACTGAAATTTTCCATGCATTTCCAAAAAGCTAGAAACGAATACGCCTTGATTCAAAAGAGGTTGAGCTGTTCATTGAAAGTTATTTTTTGTAGTACATAACTTTAAAAGTAAACCATCACGTAAACTGCCAATTAACCCCACCCTTCTTTTGGGAATTCTAATCGCAATTAGTTTTCTAGCTTGTAAAATGTCTAACTATGTTGCATGCAATCTAGTTGTGTGAATGAAGCGCTCAGACACAACAAATCGGGTGAGAATGAAGGATGGGGCAGATTGTGTGGTAGGAAATATGGATACAAAACTAAGGGGGCACACAATTTTAAATGAGGCAGTATTGCACCCTTTTTGAGAAATGACATTAAACAGAACCTACTTCCGCTCAAGAGGATCAAGATGCCATAATTGGATTGAATATGTTCATGTGGCGTTGATTACATGCCATAAAGAACTTTTAACCAATAGAGTGATGTGGGAAGTCCCACAGTGGTACACATTTACCTCAAGACGCTTGTTTTCTTCAAAGAATGGAGATTAATGGATAGAGGATAATGGATGATTAACTTGCCGTTGTCCCCAACCTCTTGTTGCCTATATTTATATTAAGCTTTGATGACTTATTTTTCAGAACTTTAAAGCTTTGTTTTTCTACATTTGTATTGCCATTGGCTTTTGTCTTTCCCGTGTACACATTTAAGAAGAACTAAAAAATGAGACCAGAGAGACGTATTTTTTTATAAAACCATTTGATCATCAAGAAGCAGAAGAGATATTTCCTAATCTTTTAATTATGACTTGCAAAGTGCACTACTTACAGATACATCATTATTTTCTAGTTTCATGGTTTTAAAGTATTTTGCTGTATTATATCAATTTTTTACAATTTTTTTTAATATATATATATATTCAAAGTGTAATTGCCATAAAAATCCTACTCTTAACTGCTTAAATTCTTCAGGTTGAGCACATCATTTTTTTGTCACACTTGCAAAGCAATATTCTTGTAATCATGTTATTGAACTTGAATCTGCTTTTGTTGGATCTTTGTATATCTGTAAATCTAATTATATCTATGGCTTGCTCATAGATCTGAAACATAAATAATTACAAGATAAATTAAAGCTGCAAGCTGCATTTTACGGGGGCCAAGCCTAACACAGACCAGGAAGACCCTGACGCAGACCAATAAGACCATTAACTGACGCAGACCATGCAACCATCCATATTTTTTGTTGGAATACGGTTGATAACGCTGAAATAGCCTCCGCTTGGATCTGATGATGTGAGAACAAACTTTCACAACTGTACGTCAAAAGGCTGAGGAGTTATGTCTTTAAAGTTTTCAATTGATTGCTGTGGTGCCCCCTATCATCATATTTGGATGAACTATAGCATAGTTAACCTCGACCTATGCTTATTCAAGTACAACACGTTTGGTGAGGATTGCCCTAAATTAACCCCGCCTTTTGGCACCTTACGTTGATTGGGATAATTTAGACGTCCAGCCACTATTTTGTTACATGTTATGGGTTCCTTAGGAACACTTGTTCATCGTAGGAGAGGCAAATGTCTACCAAATGTCATGACCATAGCTGAAAGAGGTCAGAAAATATCACTATCCAAAGTTAGCATTTTCAATTAATTGCTGTAGCGCCCCCTATGCCCTGATTTAAATACATTTAGGAGCAGTTTATTTTGAACAATGTGCCTTTTTTAAATACACCAAATTTGATGATTGGGTTAAGTTAACCCCGCCTTTTGGCTCCTTTCGGGGTTTTTTTTGCATTTTGGGCTCTGGCTTATGTTGTTTCGTCAATCGACTTCATCTTGCGTTAGCAGTTCGAACTTTTGTCTCCAACAGTCACCAAGTTGATCCCGCTCAAATCAAAATTTTTCTTCCCTGTACATTCAATACAATGTCAGATTGAAGACATTGGTCAATAGATATGTGGTTAAGGACTTTTGTCTCAGTCCAAAAACCTAGGATCTATAAAATCAAATTTTGTGTTTTTAACAAAATTCAAAATGGAGGAAAATCTATCCAGACAGAAGTCATGGGTTTTTGACAGGTTTGTTCACCATGAAGATATGCATATTTGGGCAAAGTTTCATAACTATGTCAAAGGGGTCAGGGGATATGCTTGTTCAAAGTTTGAGTTTTTGGACGATTGCTATAGTGCCACCTGTGGCCCAATCAGTGTACTTTTACTTCTCTGTTAAAAGACCCATGGCATGCTATTTTATGGATAGAGAAAGGGATTGTTGCCCGGGGTTGTCTGCGTCGGGTTGGTTGAGAAGGAATTGGGAACCGTGACATGGAGGAGAAAAGGATTGTTACCCAGGATTGTCCGTCGGAGCCCCGCTGCCCGGGGTTGTCTCCCGCCGGAGCCCCACTGCCCGCCCAGCCCTGCTGCCCCCTACCGCGGCAGCGGTTCAGCAGAACGGTTATCCAAATAACAAAGAACACTTGCGTTACAGTGTGTGTATTCACACACACACGTGTGGCGCTCGCACGGTCCTCTCAAAGCTCATTGTCTCATTGGTGGGCCAAATTCTCTGGGCGGGCCAAGCAGAGAAAGGGGAGGTAACATGGCCCCATATGACGTCATGTGTGGCCACCACAGCTCCCAAATCAAAGCGTTTCAGCGATCCTTTTTTCAAAGACGGAGCAAGATACCTACTTCTTGGTTTACACCTAACGCAATTTTTAGCTACTGGGGGACCATAGGGAGGCTAGGGGAACTCAACTTAATGTTAGAGACCCTCATAAAGTGAAATTTTCATGCGGGACCTTGGTATTTAGTCAGCCTCTACAGCTGTAGAAAGTTTAATTTGTGCGATCGGTTTAGGCTGTGTAATGTGGCGGAATAATAAAAACACTAACGATTACAATAGGTTGCCTTCGCACTTTGTGCTTGGCCCCAAAAACTTTTTTTTCTTGTGATGTTTGTTTTCCGTCTATTCCAGAACACAGGATCCCTGCAGCTCAGAAATCTCAGCTCAGAAGTCTCTCTTCGTACTCTCTACATCTGCAACAAAGACAAAATATTTAATAATTCATGAATTAACATCAGCAAACCTCATATTAAATGCTCAATACTATTTTGTTCGCAAATCTGAGAATTGATCAATTCTAAAAAACACAAAAACACAAAACGCAAAACACAAAATTGCCTAAAAATATAGGCAAATAATTTCAAGAATTGAAATATTAACTGTACATCCTTCTATTTGTTATATCCCAACATTTACACTTAACTTGAGAACTTTGTATCAGATTTCTGCATGAGCAAACCGACCGAAGGTGATCCATCGTTGACCAGCCAACTCCACGAGGTATACAACAAAGGAAGCAGTTGGTCTTTTCCTTCATCCGGTAAACACCAGAGTTTGGGAGGTCTTCACACGCCAACATGAACTTCTGTAGTTCTGATGTCGGGGTGGCACTCTGCTGTTGCTAATAAATACAATCCGTACCATGATGTGAATGTCACATCTGCGTATTTGCTTATTTGTGATAGAAAAATATACTCAAAGTGGCATTTAGCTACAACTGTAGAATAGCCCTGCATGCAAACTGGAATGAATAAAATGGAAACATGTTGGAGAAAACCCGACTAAGGAATCTAAATGTGACTCAACCGGATCCACAAATTATTGTTTTCTCCTCACCTTGATGGTGTCATAGGTGTTGGTGATCAGGGTTATGAAGAGGCTGAGGATCATGTAGATAAATAGGCAGACAAAGGTGTAGAGGTAGACCCTGCTGAAGGCCCACACCAGCTGGCTCTTCTGCTGCATGTTCTTGAAGGTAGGGTACATGTCGTCCCCATTGATCAGCGAGAACAGACACTCCGACACAGTGTTCAGGGTCCGGAACTAATTGATCAATCAAGGAACAAATTATGAAGCAGATTGTCAACTGAGTCTACTACCCGTGCCCTGGTACCCATTGTCTGTGACAAAATGTTCAAGGTCTCCTTCCTGGTTGTTCAGACACATTCAGGACAGCTTTGTTGATGCCGTTAATAGGCTTTTTCAAATTATATGTGATTCAATTATATTTTAAAATACTGTCAGGGATGCTCAATCAAATATTCCTCAAGACATTAGCTTTACACGTTTCTCAAACAAGTTGGAAAACTGCGTGCCTTCTCGTGATAGGGGCCGAGGACAATCCAGCCGCAGAAGCAGTAGCTCAGGTATATTATCCCAGCACAGCAGATGAAGCGAATAACGTTCGGGAAAGCTGCCCTCAGAGTCAGGATGAGGATCTGGAAATACGTTCAAAAACAGTATTAGATTATTAATTTAATCTGCGCCCAGAAGGAGCTTGCAGATTACCTCAAACATATGATTATATAGTCTTATGCTTAATATACATTACCTAAACATAGTCACCACATAGGGCATGTAAATATTGATTACAAGATTGCATATAACTTGCATTGTACTTCTTGAAGTAGCCCATGTAGCGGATGACTCCGATCCAGACAAACATGGTGCCCAGGCCCAGGAAAATGCTGCACACGTCATAGCTGGTGAGAACCTGGGGGGAGAAGAGCAAGTTTCTTGTACAACTATTGTAAGGTCATGGATCAAGTTAGCATAATATGTGAGAACGACTCAATTTGTTTTGTGGATGTCTAGAGATCACCTGTGTTCAAAAGTTGTATATATTTGATGGATTGTTTGGATGGTTTTATGCTCTTCTAGAAACCATCCATTACCTTTGCCTGTATTGCTATTTTGAGAATAGAGCCGATGATGGTCAACGTGTCGCTAGTTATGATCAAGATGTACCAGCCGTTGACAAACTCAAACCGGTCTGACCAGGGTACATTTTCACCACTGCGGGCCTTGCAGAAGACAGTGTACTCCTGTTTAACACAGGGACAGAATTACATGTACTGTATCTCCATTTTTGGGAGTTCAAAAAACAAACCATCTTCAAAAAATCTTGGGGCAGGGAATTAGAGTGGAAGACCTTAATGGATGGAACAAAATGATTAAACTTACAAACTGCAGCTGGATACCATTTAGCACTGAGCGTGTGCAGAGAGCCAGGGACGTGATGCATGTCATGATGATGAGGATGTCAAACAGCATTGGGAAATAAGGATTTTTAGCACCTAGAGGATAAGGTTGAGGGAGGGGACTAGATGAATCCAAAAAGCATTACGTTTTTTGCATTCAAATTCACTTACATCATCAACATAATATTGCCATACCCGCTCCAGTGACTTTCCAGTCCCGGCATTCATTGATCTCCACGTCGTTGTCTAGGTCTACCTTGATCCTGCCGCTGTGGGCCTGGTTGTTGAAGAGGATCTGCGGACCAGGGAGGATACCAGACAGCAGACCATTAATAAACAAAATAACTAATCTTTCTCCTTCAAAGTCAGTAGCTTAACACTGACACTGACATGACCATAGCTAAGCATTCAACTTGAAGAATGTAATGGGTAAATCATAGGGTTCTCAGTCACAGATGGACGTTTGACAGAGCAGTACTTTAAAATAAATTAAATATAAAAAATAACGATGACACACAAACAAGATACAGGCTCAATCAAATCATGCGTAATCAACTAGAAGGCCAAATTTAATCCTGTGGTAGTAATGTGACCAGATGTGTCAAGATTAAAGACATACCATGATATTGAAGTCATAGCAGTCTGGTAACTCCCTGTGTCTCACCGTCTCAAGATTTATAGCCTTGAGGACAAACGTGATCTTTATGGAAACTAGCCTGGCAGACAAAGAAGATGAAGTTAGACACACACACACACACACACACACACACACACACACACACACACACACACACACACACACACACACACACACACACACACACACACACACACACACACACACACACACCAAACCTTTTGAAAGGTATTTCGAAACCAGGAAGTGTTTCCCTCAGTGTCAACGGGTACATGGGATAGATCTTGAAGCAAACTGTTGAAAGGCATTCAACTAGTGAATTGGCTGTAAATTGATTTAGATTTAGATCTGTACAAAAATTATCTTAATTTCACATACATGTGTCGATCTGAACATCAATTTCAAAGGTATCGCTTCCTGGATAAATGGTACCATTCCTGTAATACTCTTGGCACAGACTCAAGGGGGTGTACAGGGCTCCGTCTTTGTTGTACGCATGGTTCCCTACTGAGATGTTGCGTAGACGTCCATACTACAAATGAGAAATCACAAAAATATAGATGTTCACCTTGAGATTCTTATTTATATAATACAGTAATGCATTATTCAAATGAGATTTCAACCTATTTGCACGTCAGCTTGTACTTATGTGTTATGCATATGATGTAATAATCTGTTAAAAATATTATAGGTATGCAGTCCACAAGTTTGTGAGTGAGTGAGTAAAATGTCTAGGACAAAGTCCAATGAATGGGAAATCTTTATAAGCCTTCATGGACAAAGTGAAGACAACAATACAAGTATGTCAATGAGTTACAACACAACACGACCAAACAAATAAGCTTGTGTGTTCTTGAACCACCTCGTCAACCTCACAGCCACAGTACAGCTGAGGCAGGGCTTTAGTCACCTGTTGTAGGACGTACTCAATGTGGTCGTAGACATCTTCCTGGCTGTACAGTGCGTACCTCGTCATTCCACCATCAATGTAGCCTTTTAGGAAAAGGTGCTTGAACGTCATCAGGTTCTCCTCCTTGAAGGTGACCACCATCTGATTGCTTAGCCCAAAAGACACCAGCTGGGATGAGATAATTTGGTTTTACTCACTTTTTTTTGTACAAACACACACAATTATCTATTATCAATTATCTATCTATCTATCTATCAGATATATCTATACATCTTTATCTATAGATCTGTGTGTGTGTGTGGGTGTGTGTGTGTGTGTGTGTGTGTGTGTGTGTGTGTGTGTGTGTGTGTGGGGGGGGGGATATATAAATATAGCTTTCTATATAAATAATTGTTGATAATTCTCATTATCATAGTTACCTGAGCGGTAATGATGGCTATCTTGATAATCTGCAGCATGAGTTTCCAGGGTTTCCGGCCCCGGGCGTGATACTTCTCACACGGGTTCATGAAGAAGTACTTGATCTTGCGTCTGAGCTTCTCCTCCTCCTGAAGATTACGGAGGTGTTGGGGAGAAGGAGGCAGGCCGTCGCCCTCCTGCATCGTGTCCAAATGGCTGGACTCCTCCATGTCTGAGTAGAAAATATGTTACAGTACAGAAACTTTGATAGCAGTTCCCATGCATTTGTTTTCTTAGTAAATAACCTGAAAGTAAATCAATAAAATTGTATCTGAAATAAGGCAAAGAGAAATATGGGAATAGTGTCATGTCAAATCAAAATGAGGCCTATATTGATTTGTACTTGGTGGTTTTAAAGAAGGTAAGACCCCCCTTAGTGGAAATCCAATAAAAGCACTTTTTATGGGAGGTCAGCCAGCATTATATTCTATTTACTTACTTTTTTTCTCAGAAATATAAGCCTATATCATGATATGTTTTTTCAAGTTGATATATGAAGGTATAGCCATGAGGTATTGTCTGCCAAAGGTTCCACCTTTCACGTGCATCAAACCACGTGACGCGTACCTGGGTCAGGTGCCCTTATCCGGTGATATTTTCCAAACACTCCTGAATAATAAATAAATAACATCTCCATTTCCAGAACCTTAATGTTTCCTACCATTCTATTAATCCCATTCAAATCTAAATTATCGACCAAGACAGAAACAAATATATTATACCGATTTAAACGGTAAATTACATGGAAGTAGGCTAAGTTACTAATAAATCCAGACAACTCACCATAACATAATGTGGTGTTATGTAGCCAGGTGATGCATGAAGAGGTTGAGGTTATCTGTCATCCAAGCCTTCCTTTCTTAAGCGTCTACCCTTCTGTAGAACATCGCGTTTTGTTTGTCTCGTATTGCCGAATGACTCTTTACACACGGTTGCCTTACTTCTCAAGCCACCTTTCTGTATTCCTATAATAGTTGGCCATGATCGCGTGATTGGCTAAACAAACTGTCATAGGCGGTCCGAAACGTAATTGCGAAACGAGATTGGCTGTTCAAAATGTCAGTCAACGGGCTTCACTCTTGTTGCTAATAGCAACGTAACTTGTTTGACTGTGACCAATGTGTCCATTTTCCTTGGATGTATGGGATCTCGAGTTTGGAGAAGAAAAAAAAAGCTCAGAAGTTATTTCCCTCGGTTTAAGTAAGTTATTGAGTTGCCAAATTATTGTAGATCATCTTCTTTGTTCTTTCCCTCGAACGGTTATTTGTTTTCACTTATGCCGTCTGCCAGCTTGCCGCTGACACCATTTACCTAAACTTGGGTATATAATATTTTCAAATAAAATGCATGAATTAGTATAGCTGTAACTGCAAAATTATAACCAAATTATACTGGTATGAGTTTAAAAGAGAAGTGGCGAACTGCTATAATTGACCAGAAGATGTCGCAACATGAATTGATAATATTTTCAGTGAATATGAGTATGCGCAAACAAATTCTCACCGGGATTGCAATGCTGCCATGTTTATTTCAGCATTCCACATAGATTTGAGATGGTCATCAAGAAGAGGACCAGTACAGGCCGGGGGGTTGAAGGTGGGATACGCACTCTTAACCCTTACACATTGGATGGTCATGGTATATGAACTTCATGAAGGTGATGCTGGACACATTAATGTTGTATTATCTATATCAAAATGACACATTTATTAAATTTCTTTTAAGGCAAACAATCTGATTCACCAACATGTGTGGAAAGTGTTTCAGAGGCATGTAAGTAAAGATCTTCCTTAACCCTTCCTTCATTCTTTTAATCAGAAAGATAGCCTTATGATGAATTCCCCCAAAATAGGAAGAATGTCTTTACAAGCAATGTTATAACTGTAGGGATTATGAACAACCATAACTAACAGATTAACTTAAAACGTGTATTCAACATAGGTACAATTCAATGAATAAACAAAAGTAGAATCATTAGGGAACCATGATTCCTAATAATAATGGTTATTAATATTGAATAGTCTACATCACTGCAGACTGAGATGGGAGGAGTGGGACGGTATGACATATGACAAAAATATTTAAACATCAGATTTCAGTGCACATGGTACATTCCTTGGCCTATTTTTTGGGTAGAGAAAGAAAAGCCTATGATGTGCTTTGACACAGGCTGTGTAATTCCCTGGGTTCCCCATTGCAGTGCCAGAGAGCTGTCGTTCATTGCTAACATCTGTCTGCTGATTACCATGACATCCGATAGCCATCAGTAACACAAACTGCTATTTCAATCAATGTGTATTGATGGTAAAACAAAGACATGAAAAAAACTGACAGCAGACTATTTCTCCCTTTGTTTGTATATTAAATTGTAACACCATTTTGTCATAATAATGCTTACAAAAGTAATTTGTTAAGAATTTCTTTGATTCGATTACTAATACTACTTTCAGAGCAGCGATAAATAAGTTAGGACTCAAGCATTGTTTGCCTGAGCAGGCCTGTATACCTATATATATATAGTCAGTTACTAATTAATTCATGGCATTCTCAGATGAAACATAACAATGAACTTAATGTACAGATCAACCATAGGCATAACTAATATTAAGGGCATGCCATAGACTTGATGAATGAGTGAATGACACGAAATTACCAAAAACATATGCACTCTCTGATGTGAGCGCATACTGTAGGTGTACTGTTGCATTCCCCTTAGGCCATGTAATAAGACTACAGGTTAACTATAGCATTACTCACTTTAAGGGTCTTCATTGTCAGGGCTTATTCATACACACCAGGGGGTTGGTATCTACACACTAGATACCAACCCCCACCCACCTGAGAGCACGTTGTTGGACAAATACATAAGGTCATAGACAACGTACATGGCATATTGTTTGACCACAGATGAAGTTATTGGGTTATGCAGATGCTGTTGAATGGCGGTATGAAATGATTGTTCTAAGGGATTCACAAACACAATAATTATTTTGATTTATTTTGTTCTCTAGATTAAAGAACCGTGTTGTGGCGGCAGTTTGTTGAAATAAGTGAAATAAGAACATTTATTTAAACATTTCATATTTTTCTAGTACAAACTGAATATGAGTTCTGAGAAAGCACTAACCCCCACAAGATTTCCCTTTATTTCCTTTTGCAGGTGGATATGGCATACTGCTTATCACTTATATTACTTTTATTCTACTAATGTTTCCAATGAGGTTATCTGACTGCACAATTTGTGTTGATAGCTTGTCAGTTAAGGAAGTGTCAAGTTGACACTAGAGAGGGACCAGGTAGAGATTGCTTATTTTTCCTGAATACACCAAAATATATAATTTACAAATGTAGTAGTGAATCCTCTGCCAACCATGTGCAGTGTGACGTTGTACCTCTTGCTCTTCCTACACTTCCTCTCATTTCGTTTCTCAGGTGAATATTTCTCATGATCAGCAGGGCTGCTCAGTTGACGAGTTAAAATAATAATAATTATTATTATTATACATTTTATTTATAACGCACATTACATCAAACAAATGATCTCAAAGTGCTACATTGCACAAGAACAAAGGGCAAAAACAACATGAAAACAACTAAAACTAAGGCAGAGAGAGGCTGCTAAAACTATAGCCTAGGCCCAGAGAGGCTACATAAAAGATTTTAAGGTTAAAAATAGCGGTCTAGACAAAGGCTTTTCTTAAAAGATAGGTTTTCAAGCCTTTTTTAAAAGAATCCACAGTCTGTGGTGCCCTTAGATGGTCGGGGAGAGCATTCCACAGACTGGGAGCAGTTGTGCAGAAGGCGCGGTCGCCCATAGTTCGAAGCCTGGTCTGAGGCTAGAGGAGGTTGCCCCATCCAGAGCGGAGAAGGCGTGAGGAGGAATGGGGGGTGAAGAGTTCTTTAAGGTAGAGGTGGCAGTGGTGGGACAGCAGGGAGACTTTGAATTCAATCCTGTACTGGACAGGAAGCCAGGGGAGGGATTTGAGGACGGGTGTGATGTGGTTGTACTTCCGCACCCTCATCAGGATCCTTGCAGTACAGTTCTGGATGTACTGCAGCTGCTGGATGTTCTTACTGGGGATCCCGATGAGGAGTGCGTTGCAGTAGTCCAGCCTGGAGGAGACAAAGGCAAAGACAAAGTTTTTTCGGCATCAGGGAGAGTGATTGTGGGGTGGAGTTTTGCAATATTCCTGAGGTGGAAGAATGAGGTTTTGCAAAGATGTTTAATGTGGGCCTCAAAGGTCAGGTGAGGGTCCATTCTGACACCGAGGTTAGTGACTGAGGAGGAGAAAATGAAAGGTGTAAGTTTCCAGTACAATGAACTTACGTGGAGAGTAGAAGGGGAGTACAAAACAAAACACTCTGCCGCCACACCCTGTTGGGAAGTGGTTTCCTTAAACCCTGCATCCGTGCAATCCCAAACAAGTGGGAAGGCACAAACCACTTTTTGAAAACACACAACAAATTCGGGATCCAAATGGTTGTTATGCAAAGCCTGGTTAACTCTAGAAAACTCCAGACACAGCTCTGGGGATTCTTGATATTTATATACATATGTGTGTGTATTTGCATGCCTGCGTGCAGGTTTTGTGCATTCATGCATAAAAGTGTAGATAAAATCAAGACAAATTATGGATAATTAAAGATGAACTATTATGCAGTACCACCATGCTTTATTTTAACTGGTTGACATAAGTTTTCTCTTAAATACAGCTGAAGTAGCAGAAGATATCCCAAGACTAAAAATAGAAGGGACACTGCCTTGCAGCCTTTACTGTAGGATCTTGTTCCATCCTGTGGTGGCTAGTGGGGTCCAGCTCCACCCTGCAGGGTTAGAAGATGATCGCAGCGCAACCGTATGTCATTTCCCTTGCTAGAAATCATTGTCGCTTATATCCCCAAAATATTGCAACACTGTTCACATTTGCCAAGAGAGGCTGCGGTCATTGAATAGCCAATACTGACGGCGGCCTACAAGAGGAAGATAAAAGACCACTTCAAAAACAACAATCCACGGCGGGTGTGGCAAGGCATCCAGCACATCACCAACTACAAACCCAGCAACTGAACTGAACTGCTTCTTTGCCCGCTTCGAGGTGAAGCCAGAAGAGCTCGTCACAATTCTCCCACCAGCCCTTAACAAGAACAACTACACCCTCACTGTGCAGGAGAATGAGGTGAGGCGTGTGCTCAGGGCGGTGAACCCGAGGAAGGCTGCCGACCCGGATGGCGTGACAGGAAGGATTCTGAAAGAATGTGCAGACCAGCTCTCCGAGGTCTTCACAAAGATCTTCAACCTGTCTCTGTCCAAATCCATAATCCCACCGTGCCTGAAGTCTGCCACAATCATCCCATACATATTTTTTCTTATCCTTTGCCAATAATTTACCAGGCTGTCATTAACAACAAGGAACTGCTTACTGGTTATTTTTAGGTCAGATTTAAGGATGAAGATAAGTCTAGTTCTGAATGTTGACACAGCTGCTGCATATTTTGGCTTGCGTCTTTACTTGGTGAAACACAAACAAAGAGGAGAAATGGTGAGGCATACAATTCTGCTGATTCACATAAAATCAAACAATACCCAGGACAGCTTGAAAACTAGGCAGAAACATCTCTATCCCATACTCGTGTCCGTATTAACCCTACATCTCTTCTCAACCAGTGCACCCTGACTACATCTTCCCCCTGGTGCTGACCTGGGCCACCCAGGAGCTCTTTGGGTGCCGTGCTGACGAGGACCTCACAGAGGCCAGCCCTCACAAGCTGCTGAATAAAGAAGACGTGGTGCAGGACATGAAGACTAGGGCGGCAGTGTCCGATTTCAGTCCCGTCAAGCAGTTTGTTCTGGTGAGGATCTGCTTCTTTGTCCCCAGATACAGATTACAAAAGCAAACAACCATGTGTGTGTGTGTGTGTGTGTGCAAGAGCATGTGTGTGTACACAGAGATGGCTGTTTCCTAGCATATGATTAGTGCTGAATGCAGGTGGTGCGTGGGTGGCTTGTTTACTTGTTATCCCTTCCCAAAATTGGTCCATTGTGACGTATTTATCCAGGCCTCAATCCCTTTACCATTTGCACACAAACTATGACAAAAAGTGTCAGGTTTCTATTGAGCCCATTGACCAAAACAAACAAAAAATAATTTATTTGAAACTGAAACTGTAATTGACCAAAATAAATTAAATGTCTGAATGATTGTTATTTGGAACGAAAATCCTTGTTTTAAACTAAGTCCAAAACCCTTGGACCCCATCCGCAGGACTACCCAGATGATGAGATCCTGCTGGTGTTTGACAGGGAGTTCACCTATGGGCAGAGCTTCTACCTGGTTCTCACACCTGAGGCTAAAGAAAGAATCCTTCATGTAAGCCAAAAGCCACGGATATACGCTCCACAACAACAACTCAACCACTCAAATGATGTAATGTTCCTGCTATGATGCACACTGACTCTGTGCTCACAGCCACCGCAGGCCGTGGAGGCGGAGCCGGGAGAGGTTCAAGGGAAGGAGGAGTTGGTGGTGAAGAGCCCAGAGCCTCAGGCCTGGATCTCTCTGGGATCTGAGCTGGAGATAGAAGAAGCTTCCACCAAATTCTCTAGAGACAAGGTGACAGAAAATAAATAAACATTGATTAATTAGTTTGGTGGCCGTCAAAAATGAAATCTGTCAATAAGCCAGTCAATAAGTCCTACCACCTTACTAACTAATGATTCTACATACTTGTCATGTATCTGGTGTGATCCTCCCCAAACACACACACACACACACACAAACACACACACACACACACAGACACACACACACACACACACACACACACACACACACACTATGTAAAGCTCTGAGTGCCTTGAAAAAAATAATTTGTATTTATTATTATTACTCATCCTCATCCTCATCCTCATCCGCTTATCTGGGGTCGGGTCGCGGGGGCAGCAGCTCAAGCAGGGGGCCCCAGACTATCCTTTGCCGGGCCACATTGACCAGCTCTGACGGGGGGATCCCGAGGCGTTCCCAGGCCAGTGTTGAGATATAATCTCTCCACCTAGTCCTGGGTCTTCCCCGGGGTCTCCTCCCCACTGGTCGTGCCTGGAACACCTCCCAAGGGAGGCGTCCAGTGGGCATCCTTACCAGATGCCCGAACCACCTCAACTGACTCCTTTCTAAGCAAAGGAGCAGCGGCTCTAATCCGAGTTCCTCCCGGATGACTGAACTTCTCACCCTATCCCTAAGGGAGAAACCAGCCACCCTCCTGAGAAAACTCATCTCGGCCCCTTGTATCCGCGATCTCGTCCTTTCGGTCATCACCCATCCCTCATGACCATAGGTGAGGGTAGGAACGAAGATCGACCGGTAGATCGAGAGCTTTGCCTTGCGGCTCAGCTCTCTTTTCGTCACAACAGTGCGGTAAAGCGAACGCAATACTGCCCCTGCTGCTCCGATTCTCCGGCCAATCTCCCGCTCCATCGTACCCTCACTCGCGAACAAGACCCCGAGGTACTTAAACTCCTTCACTTAGGCTAAGGACTCATTTCCTACCCGGAGAAGGCAATCCACCGGTTTCCTGCTAAGAGTCATGGTCTCAGATTTAGTAGTGCTGATCCTCATCCCAGCCGCTTCACACTCGGCCGCCAGCCGATCCAGTGAGTGCTGAAGGTCACAGGCCGATGATGCCATCAGGACCACATCATCTGCAAAGAGCAGTGATGAGATCCTCAGATCACCGAACTGCAACCCCTCCCCACCACGACTGCGCCTCGATATCCTGTCCATGAATATCACAAACAGGATTGGTGACAAGGCGCAGCCCTGGCGGAGGCCAACACCCACCGGGAACGGAACTGACTGGCTGCCGAAAACGCGGACACAGCTCTCGCTTTGGGAGTACAGAGATTGGATGGCCCTGAGGAGTGAACCCCTTACCCCGTACTCCCGCAGCACCTCCCACAGTTTCTCCCGGGTCCCGGTCATATGCCTTCTCCAAATCCACAAAACACATGTAGACCGGATGGGCATACTCCCAGGCCCCCTCCAGGATCCTTGCGAGAGTGAAGAGCTGATCCGCAGTTCCACGTCCAGGGCGGAAACCGCATTGTTCCTCTTCAATCTGAGGTTCGACAATCGGCCGAACCCTCCTTTCCAGCACCTTAGAGTAGACTTTCCCAGGGAGGCTGAGAAGTGTGATACCCCGGTAATTGGCACACACTCTCTGGTCCCCCTTTTTGAACAGGGGAACCACCACCCCGGTTTGCCACTCCTTTGGCACTGTACCAGACTCCCACGCAATGTTGAATAGGCGTGTCAACCAAGACAGCCCCTCAACACCCAGAGCTTTTAGCATTTCTGGCTGGATCTCATCAATCCCTGGGGCTTTGCCACTGCGGAGATGTTTAACTACCTCAGTGACTTCCACCAGGGAAATTGACGACGAAACACCATCAACCTCAAGCTCTGCCTCCATCATAGAGGACGTGTTAGTCGGATTCAGGAGTTCCTCAAAGTGTTCCTTCCAACGTTTGACTACCTCCTCAGTCGAGGTCAACAGAGTCCCACCCTTACTGTACACAGCTTGGATGTTTCCCAGTTTCCCCCTTCTGAGGTGTCGGATGGTCTTCCAGAAACACTTTGGTGCCGACCGAAAGTCCTTCTCCATGTCCTCTCCGAACTTCTCCCACACCCGCTGCTTAGCCTCCGACACGGCAGCGGCTGCAGCCCTTCGAGCCCGCCGGTACCCTGCAACTGCGTCAGGAGTCCTCCGGGATAACATACCCCGGAAGGCCTCCTTCTTCAGTCGGACGGCTTCCCTGACCACCGGTATCCACCACGGTGTCCGAGGGTTACCGCCCCTTGAGGAACCTAAGACCCTGAGGCCACAGCTCGCCGCCGCAGCTTCAGCAATGGAGGCTTTGAACACCGCCCACTCCGGCTCAATGCCCCCAACCTCCACAGGGATGCTAGAAAAGCTCAGCCGGAGGTGTGAGTTGAAGATCTCTAGGACGGGGGCCTCCTCCAGACGTTCCCAATTCACCCGCACTACCCGTTTGGGCTTACCAGGTCTGTCCAGCCTCTCCCCCCATTCGCTGATCCAACTCACCACCAGATGGTGGTCGGTTGACAGTTCCGCCCCTCTCTTCACCCGAGTGTCCAAAACATAAGGCCTCAGATCAGCTGACACGATCACGAAATCGATCATTGATCTTCGGCCTAGGGTACTCTGGTACCAGGTACACTTATGAGCACCCTTATGTTCAAACATGGTGTTCGTTATGGACAATCCATGACTAGCACAGAAGTCCAGTAACAAACGACCACTCGGGTTTAGATCAGGGAGGCCGTTCCTCCCCACCACGCCTCTCCAGGTGTCTCCATCGTTGCCCACGTGGGCGTTGAAGTCTCCCAGCAGAACTACGGAGTCCCCTACCGGAGCCCCATACAGGACTCCATTCAGGGTCTCCAAGAAGGCCGAGTACTCTGAACTGCTGTTCGGTGCATACGCACAAACAACAGTCAGAGTTTTCCCCCCCACCACCCTTAGGCGTAGGGAGGCGACCCTCTCGTCCACCGGGGTAAACTCCAACACCGCGGCGCTCAGCCGGGGATTTATGAGTATCCCCACACCCACCCGGCGCCTCACGCCCTGGGCAACTCCAGAGAAGAATAGTGTCCAACCCCTATCCAGGAGTACGGTACCAGAGCTGAGACTGTGCGTAGAGGTAAGCCCCACCAGATCTAACTGGTAACGCTCCACCTCCCTCACAAGCTCCGGTTCCTTTCCCCACAGTGAGGTGACGTTCCACGTCCCCAGAGCCAGCTTCTGCCGCTCGGGTCTGGTCCGTCGGGACCCCAGACTTTCACTGCCACCCATGTGGCAGCGCACCCGACCCCAGCGGGTCTCCCTGCAGGTGGTGGGCCCACAGGACGAAGAGGGAGGGGGTGCCACGTAGCTTTTTCCGGGCTCCGTGGCAAACCCGGCCACCAGGCGCTCGCCGGCAAGCCCTCCGTCTGGGCCTGGCTCCAGACGGGGTCCCAGGGCTTCTTCCGGGCAGGGTCTCTCTTCCTCTTTCTTGCATGTTCATTGGGGTCTTGGTGAACCATTCTTAGTCTGGCCCCTCACCTGAGACCACTCTGCCATGGGAGACCCTACCAGGAGCACATGGCTCCAGACAACACAGCCCTTAGGTTCACAGGGACACGCAAACCTCTCCACCATGATAAGGTGACGGATCCAGGAGAGGTTATTATTACTATACTAACTAAATCTATGCCTCCTCAATCAGCTGAGATACAAGGTCTCCAGGGCACGGAGGGACTTTGGAGCTCCCGTGAGTTTCTCTGACCACGTCGCGGTTGAAGACATCCAGTGTGTCTCATTCAAGGATGAAAAGTTCAACATCAAACTGATGGAAAAGGAGTGCGGGGTTCAGGCCATTCCCAGTCTAACTAACAGCAGCGCTCAGACACAGTGGTAGGAAAATAAAACATTGATTTGATTATAAACATATATAAATATTAAACTGTTTAAAACATGGCACAATTAATCAATAGGTAATGTTGGATTCTTCTTTTAATGCATTCAGACGGTTTTGAGAATACACACAGTAGTATTCTGAGAAATGTCTAAATTAAATTAACAATATGTTTTCACAGGAAATATCCAAAGAATATGTGCACACAGTACGAACCGAGAGGGTTTAGTATGGAAGAAAAAGAAAACTATCTCCACTCTGAGAAGCTGAGAAAGTTTATGAACTCAGTGGCCCCCAGGTAAAACTTTGGATGATGGATGGCCTCTCTTTTCTGCACAGCACTGGGAACATTGTATTACGTGGATGACCAAATGCTACTTGAAGTTAATATATCATACAGCAGCGGTGTTCGAGGACTCACACCCATTGTTAGTCGGGTCAATTTTTGTTTAGCCTTTAATCTCAGTAACAGTCTCAAAGGGCTTCAGCTGTGATCAGATGACAGAACATAATTTTTTCATTTGTTGTATGATAACATGCAAAACAAAACATACTCTCATATATAACATATTTGTTTTTTTCTGGTACTGCTTTTAAAGTGCTGCTTTTAAATGATCTTAAAGTCAGCTAATAAACGTCCTAAAAGTCAAAAACAGCAAAGCTTCATTCAGCTGCATTGTCGCCGTAATGTGATTGTAAGCTAATTGGACACAACCTTTGCCACGTGAGTGGAAATTGATAACCTGAAATAACATGAAATTACAACAGGTTGGAACATCATTTTATTTTACGGAATTCTCTTGTACCTTCAAAATGAAATAGTAAAGGTTATCACATCATTCATTAACTAAGTCTCTACAATGTACTTCAGGAGAAATAAACCACAAAACAATCACAATCCATAATTTATTTGTACCATACAGTTACATAATTGTTCTAACGTTGTTCCTTTCTGTACATACACATAAACTTATATATATATATATAAACACTGCCACGTGCAGAAACAATATATATATATCTATAGTTTCTGTACAATATATATATATTGTTTCTGCACGTGGCAGTGTTTTCGAGGCCCTCCAGCAGAACCACATAATGGACGTGTTTGTGGATGACTGGAGGACCCCGGGTGAAGACGTGGTTGGGAAGGTGGACACCCACCTCAAGGAATACCAGTCCTTTACTGACCTCAACTACAGCAAAGACAAGACCATCAGCCACATCAACTGGCACCCCAGCATCAATGGTGAGACCCCCCCTCCGACCCACCCCTAGTCTGCTCAGAGAACTGATCCATCTGAATTCACCTGTGAAATTGCTAAAGACTGTTATGCTATATATATTTGTGTGTCGGTTGTAAACTTTGTATATATATAGACAGTCTTCCTGGGTTTCAAAGGCACCACCTATTGCAGGTAGACTGGAGGATTGTGTTTGATATCATCTTACATCTTTGTATCCACTTTGGCTAAGTAGCCTGTAAATAACCAACCATTTTGGGGCCCAATATATTCCACTAGTTTCTTCAAATTAAAGCCTCAATATTGTCATTCTCCAATAGACAAGCAGACCAGTATGAAAGCTGCTAAACATGGGGTGCATAAATCATATGATCCTTGTTTTAAGCCCAGGAGGAGCACTGCTTATGTGCAGTATAGAGATGGCTTCAGAGGGGTGTGTGTGTGTGTGTGTGTGTGTGTTCCACAGGCATCGTGGCAGTGGCCATGGTGGAGAGGGCCTCTCTTGAGGAACGCATCGACAACTCCACTAAGCTGCTCCTAAAGCACCCCCTCGTTCTCTTCTGGAGTTTCTCTGACCCCATCAAACCACAGGTATGTGTGTGTGTGTGTCTCTCTCTCTCTCTCTCTCTCTCTCTCTCTCTCTCACTCTCTCTCTCTCTCTCTCTCTCTCTCTCTCTCTCTCTCTCTCTCTCTCTCTCTCTCTCATACACTTATAGGATGGATTTGCTTTGAGCTGTCTTTCAGGCATCGCTTGTTTGTTTGAGATACCTGAAACTTCTCCATCGATCTACCCTCCCCCCATGGATGATTGGTCATATATTGGTCATATAAAATAGTAGCAATAGAAGAGACCAAACAAGAAAATATATGGAAGTCTTCAGCTCAAACTGTTAAAGCTTACTTTTACTGCTGCTTGAAACCTAGCAGCTTAGCATTCAAAGAATCATGCCACTACAGCAAAGACAAGGAAACTGCTACACAAACACAAACCCTGGTGAAATCATGCTGTTCGTGTTGGACTGCAACACCTATACTCCTCACAGAAGAGCCTACAATAAATAAATATTTGAGAAGGCCTGGTCCGAACACCAAAGTCTCAACTTTGGTGTGCTGTGTGTGTGTGTGTGTGTGTGTGTGTGTGTGTGTGTGTGTGTGTGTGTGTGTGTGTGTGTGTGTGTGTGTGTGTGTGTGTGTGTGTGTGTGTGTGTGTGTGTGTGTGTTCACAGTTGCTGCTGGAGTGCCCAGATGACGTCTTGGCCTTTGAGTTCTGCCCCTCTGATCCAAATATTATTGTTGGCGGCTGCATGAATGGCCTGGTACTGAGTGTGACTTGTGTGTGTCACTCTGTTAATCTTTGTGTGTGTGTGTGTGTGTGTGTGTGTGTGTGTGTGTGTGTGTGTGTGTGTGTGTGTGTGTCTCTCTCTCTGCTTGCTTCTATATATTAACCTCCAACACCAGTCTCCCAGCTTCTCTGTTTTCTTCCTTTCTTCCTTTCTTCCTACAACAACAGAAAGTTAAGATAAATTCTACTTTTGACATTTATCCTCATTCTTATGGAATGAAAAACATTGATACAACCCGCATTGTTTCCATCCGTCCTCTCTGTTTTTATCTAGCCACCTGTCTCTTGCTCCAATGATCTATCGCTGTTTCTCTCTATCCATTGTCTGTCTGTGAGTCTTTCCTTTCCTTGTGTCCTTTATTGCCACTGTTTGCATTTGAAGCACAACCCCAGAGTACAAGAAAAAATACAATCCACTTTATGAAACCTTTATTATCGGTCAATCAGGAGCCTTTGATTGCTTAAAGGGCTGTTTAAATTGCCAATGATCAGATTGGGGTTTTATGTTGTACTCTATGAAGATGTGTGGACTCTGATGTTGTCAGTGTTTGGTATCAGTTAATCCGTTGTGTGTTGTAATAGGTGGTCCTATGGGACATCTCCGCCCATGTGGGTCGCCTGCAGGGAATGCGTCCCTCTGGTGGCCGGAGCACCTCGGTCAGCACCGCAACCTTCGTAAGTAGCCTATATATGTACAGTGATGCCATTGGATATGTGCTGATGGGACCTCACAGTGTACGGTCGTCGACAGTGGATGGATAGAGCGTTGCCTCTGGCAACATGGCAGGAGGTCGAAATAATGTTCATCCTAATAAAGAGGCCATTAAAGGCCATCCGTCCGAGTCCCTAAATCTATCGAATGTTGACCACAATTTTTCTAATATTATAAATGACACTCTGACACCTGTGTCACATTAATACTGTAAAACATGACCTATTAACTATCCAATTATTCATTTTCCAACTATATCTAGGCCCAAGTAGATACATAAACATCTATGTATGTTCATGATCAATTCAATAGTCAGAAAAGCTATATTTATTTATATTTAAGAGCTTATAGAGCCCTTCATGCAGCACAATGCAGAGACATCTCTGCAGGTTTAAACAAGAAAAGGTGATATTTTGTCTTTTTTGTATTGTTAACTAGTACCAATGTCCATATTATTGCTACTAGATATATTAGCTCTCTTTTTTTATTTGTTGCAAAAAAAATGTTGGTCTTACTTTTCTTTTTTTTTCCTCATCTCTTTATTTGGACTAGGTATAGTCTTTCTACATGTGTAAGTTCCACTTGTTAAGCCAAGCTAACAGAATAGCTAAAGCTGTGTGGCCCACTATGGTTACTGTAGAATTCCTGATTGACTTGTCAGAGCGCTGCCACCCCATGGAGCACTATTCAGCACTGTACCCCTTGTGTCTTGCTTTTCTTCCCTTACTCCCCACAAGGACCTTGAAGAAAAGAGGAAGAATGAGGTCCCTGTGGTGCACTACTGTGCCATCTCGGCCATTGAGAGTGGCCACAAAGCACCAATTACAGACGTCCAGTGGCTTCCGGAAACCTTTGAGGTGAGGGAGAGCTGTTATAATGGCAAGGGTGGGGGGAATGGGCTAATGTCAGAGGAACACTGTGCCATCCCATTTCTGTGCTGTGTCTGTGTGTCTGTGTGTCTGTGTGTATGTGGATGTGTGATGCATGTGCATACATGTATGTATTTTAAATCTTTCCAGGCATGCTCATGTGAAATGCATTAAGAAGAGCACTTTATTGATGCCTCCTATAAATCAAACACTAACCCAACATTCATCTGGATCTGGATGGCTGAAACAAGGCAGTAATCAAAGTAGCCCAGGGGAAACTGTAATCCCTTCACACACACACACACACACACACACACACACACACACACACACACACACACACACACACACACAGGGTTCTTGTTTACCATCAACTGCTGACATTAGCTCAACCCCACCGTGCAGATCACTGCTGACCTTGTAACCCTTTCTCCCTGATTAGGTCAGTCGGATGGGCATGCCGCTGGTAAACCCCAACACCACGTGTGTTCAGCTTGTCACCTGCGCGCCTAACTGGTACGTGTAGAACAAACAAAATACATCATGGATACATTGAACTGATAAAGGGCTGTCCCATGTCACATCATTGTATGGACCAGGTATATGAGGTGGATTTGACTTGAAGAAATGGAACCCACTCGTGTCTTGAATCCTAGTTTTGTCGTTGGCAGCATACCTTTCTGACTGTCTTTTCTACATCCATTTCTTATGTATCTGGTATTCAGTCAGCCTGTCCCTTCCAGTGTTGTCACTCTCCCCTCCCCTTTGCTAGTCTTTACGTTTTTTTTCTTCTTTTCTGCCAAACTAGTGCTCACCAGTTGCTTTCTTATTATGGATGTCTTCCGAACTGTCAGTCTGTCCTTCTGTCTGTCTGTCTCTCCGCCTGTCAGTCAGTCATACTTAAGTAAGTCCTCCTCTCTCTCTCTCTCTCTCTCTCTCTCTCTCTCTCTCTCTATCTCTCTCTCTCTCTCTCTCTCTCCCCACCTCCTCAGCTCAGTGATGTTCTGGGATATCCGGGCTCAGAGGGTAGGGGTGCAGTCCCTGTCTGACAAGAAGCGGGTGGAGGATAACCCATACAGCGTCCTGGATACCTTCAGCCACCTGAACCTCACCTGGAAACCGCTGTTCAAGGTTAGAGGACCACTAAGTATGAATGCACCAATAAGGGCCAGTCTTTGGATTGTTCTAGAATAAAAAATGTGGTTGTTGTTTTGAGGGATCTGTTTGTTATATCTTTTAAAGATCCCATGGCATGCTACTTTATGAATGCTTTTATATAGGTGTTAGTGGGCCCCTAATACAGTATTTGAAGACATTCAAGAAATTCAGCCATGGTGCAGAATTCCAGCCACTACGAGCCAGTCCCACAATGAGCTTTTCACAAACGTGCCGTTTTTTAGAGGCGGTTTAAGGTGGAGGGTGGGGGAGTGGCCCTGAGCAGGGGGCTCCGGCGGGAGACAATCCCGGGCAACAATCCCGGGCAACAATCCCTTTCTCCTCCATGTCGCGGTTCAGTCTGTCCTTCAGGGAGTCAAAGCCAAAGTTCCTTTCCCCCAATTCCTTCTCAACCATGGCCGAGATAACCCCCACTCCGAGTCTTGTTGTGGAAGTCTACCAAGTCTACCAAAGGCTACCAGAGACGTCAGAGAACCCGAGGCAGTCTAGTCTTTTCACCAAATGCAAGCTTTACACAAGCTTGCGTTATTGTGTTGTCCTACGGTTATCCAAACAGTACACATGTGGCACTCGCACAGTCATAGCTCATTGTCTCATTGGCGGGCCAAATTCTCTGGGCAGGCAAAGCAGAGAAAGGGGAGGTAACCTGGCCCCTTATGACAACATATATGACGACACACCTAACACCATTTCTAGCCACTGGGGGACTAAAGGCAGGCTAGGGGAACTCATAAAACTCAGAAAACGTCATAAAGTAAAATGTTCATGCCATGATGTGAAATGTTCATGCTATTTAAAGGTCACGCCATGACCTTTAAATTTAATTTTTTTTTTTTAACTTTTAATTTTAAGGAGCTGTAGGTATGGTAGGGCTATTGTTTGGGTGTCATTGTATTTAAATGACAAATCCTCCTTCAGCTATTAGGGTGTGAAATGCTCTGTGAGAATATGTGTTTGGAGTTGATAGCACCTGCCGCTGTATTAGCCCATTTTGATTTAAGACTGCTCCCAGTAAGGGCCAGTAAGGGCTAGGGATGTGAATAACTCAAATTTTTCATGGTCGAATAATCAGTGGGTGGTATGAACGAATAATCGATTATTCTATGTGTGCCGACATTCACAAAGGCAGCCATGGATCATCTGCAAGAAATCACTTAATATCTTAAACGCAAAAAAAACAAACTTTAACAGTGATCAGTGTTTGTGTTGTAATAGTGCTACAGAACCAACATTAGTTCCGTCCGTTAATTCTTGTTTATTTGAATGGGAAAAAATGTTAACGGTCCAAAAGTTAAAAATTTGACCCTCGGGAACGAATAATCTAATAATCGAATATTCTGACCCGTAAGGGCATCCCTTCTGTATCTCTGTGTCTATCAAATCTTCCCTAAAGGAGCCTTAAGGAGACATTGAGGTTGAACCCACGATCACTATGCTCTCCTGCTCACAGACTGGAACCTCCCCCCTTTACAGGTGACTCTGCCGAGGATTGACAGCAGTGCAGCACGGCTCCCATACAGCCCCTTGAAGTTCAGCTTGCAACACAACTGCCGGGACAGACACACAGGTAGACACACTGCATAGAGGTGTTAACTACCAGCTGTTGGCTGATCCAATGTACACTCAAGGCATACACACCGATATTGCAAATGTCAAAAGGTCAAACAATGAATGAAAATGAAAGTCTGAATGAAAGTGTGGACTTTGAGTTTGGATTTGGAAAATGTTGTTGTGACTGTTAAATACAGGCCAGAGAACAGAATGTTAATTCAACTATGAGTTTTCAATTATTAATACTAAAGCAGTATACATAGCAGTGAAGTCAAATCAAGGCAACTTTATTTATATAGCACATTTCATGCACAAGGCAGACTCAATGTGCTTCAAATAAAACCATACAATCATACAATAAAATAAAACAGGAATACAAATAAATGCATAAAATACATTTAACAACTTGATTAAAAATAATCAATAAAAAAAATAGATTGAAAGATATTTGCATAAAATAATAAGTTAAAATAGCATTATAGTTTAGAAATCGAAGGTGAACACACCCTATGTGCCACTTAAGGGTTCTTGTCCCATTGTTGACCGTATATATGTTTTAATGAGTTTCAGTTTAGGCAATGACCCACTCATATGTGAGGAGTTATTATTCATGCTCAGTGTGTATTGACTATTCCTGTTGTTGAGTGCAATGATCATGGCAAGCTGCATATTTATAGGAATAAGGAATAGATAAATAATAATAGATTAATGGTTGTTTAATTTCTAAAGATTGAAAGTGGAATCTTTCTGAATTTTCTAAATTATCAGCCACATTATTGAGTGTGAGAACATTAAGATAAACAATAAAGATAAATATGTAGAGGAATATTAGAAAGGGAGAAACCCTGGAGTGGGATGTACTGTTTCTTTCAGACACATAGGCTTGTGATTTGTCGTCTGCAATCACAGATGTATCAAATTCAAAAAGTGTTCATCAAATTCAATCCCGTGTTGGAATCCACAGACTGTCATAATGGGTTCAGCAAGCCCAGTGATCAGTGGGGCGTGTAGGCCGACCTCACCTCACCTCACCCCAACCAGCGCATCAGCCCCACAAACCTCCCTGAGGCCCTCCACCCCCTCACTCCTGGATCTCTTCTCCTGCTTCCCTCCCCATCCCTCCTCCACCCCCTCTCTTACCTTCTCCGGTTTCAACCCACTTTATTAAGCAACAGAAAGCCAGACAAGGCTCTCATAGAAGTAGCATTAGGCACGTTGACTGTCAGCTCTTTGCATATGCCGTCCGGCAAGAATAGACCTGTCTTTGTATGCGCCACCGCCGTAAACATGCGCCTTCCATGTCTGGTGCTCGCAGAATGAATGCAACCTCCTCACGCAGGCATAAGTCAGCCTTGTTGGTACGTAAACCGAAGGCTCCGGTCTGTTGTCATGTTGTATCAAAGCACCTTGTAATGAATAACTTGATCCCACTTGAGATGGATCTGATTGCGTAGATAGTTGCATGCCCCCCACTTGGTGTCTCTGAGAATAGCCCCTCTCACTTGAATCTGTTACTTTGCCAAAGCAGGTTGCAAGATTTTCTCTTTCTATGAAGTTTCTTTTCACTTGAGTTTGTATGGACATAATCGGAGATGATCATTCATCCCTCACCTGTACTAGTGGACAGGGTGAACTATGGTAGGCAGCTCCGCTGATAAGGAAGTGTGAACAAATGTTCCTGTTGCTCTTAATGAGTTTTTGTGATGTTAAAAATACATGTAGGTATTCTCTCCCCGTCTCTCCAAAGCATCTTAATTATACCACCTCTCACTGTAGTTCTCTTCCTTCTTTCATCACCCCCTTCCATGCCACTAGTTTCAGGTCATTTTCAGCAGTGGCTCCTGAGCTGGCCACTTGGTTGGGCGAGGGGGGGGATTAATGCAAGATTTATGCAATGTGCAAGCTAGAACAATGTTGTCACGTTACTAAAATAAGAGCGGAATTAAGTGCCTTTTTTCGAGGCACTTCAATGGCAAGAGGAAGGAATACCAGCAGTATGGAGCTCCATCCTGGCAGTGGTGGATCTTGAAGGCCATGTCCGAAAGAGGGTTAGGCTTCTCGGACACTTTCCACAGACACCGTGGCCCATCCATGATTTAAAGAAGAGATTCTCAAGATTCGCAACCCATGATGAGTGGGGGGTGAAGGGCATTTTGAGTCTTTTATCCTTTCATCCTTTATTGACCTTTATTTTTGGATAGACGCCCATGAATTAACTAATGTTTCAATGTTTATTCAGGAGCTTGACCCAGCCAGCTCCTCCTTCTTATATTGAAGAGGAGCAAACTGCATATGTACTTTGCATGAGAGTCAATAGGCAAAGATTCTTATGCCCCATGCCTGAAATACAGGACCTTTCAGGACCTTATTTTAATTAGTTTTAATTCAGATTATACATCTTGACTCACATTTCATATATATATATATATTTAAGACTTAATCAATGAATGTCTTCTTCTTGAATGTGGGGAGTGAAGGGGCGGCACCCTAGCCTAGCGCCCTCAACTGGCACCCTAGAGCATTCTCCTGGCACCCTAGCGCCTTCTCCTGGCACCCTAGCGCCTTCTCCTGGCACCCTAGTGCCTTCTTCTGGCAGCCTAGCGCCTTCTCCTGGCCAGCTCCCATCCTTTTTATTCAGCTTGTTTAGTTCATACAAAGTTTTTTCATCTTTTCGATGCTTCTGTGGAACTTTGTCCAAATTTCCCCATTTTTTTTCGGTCTGGCTTCTTCAGGTCCTTGCACCATTTGTCAGGACCCTTTGCAAGAAGTATGTTTATGAATACACGGGGGGCGAATGTTTTGACTAATTTAACTTGGTTAGGACTTCTACATTAATTTAACTGATTACGGACAGAGAGGTAGAACTATTTCATTATCAAAGAGATGTGAAAAGAAGTGTTGAGCTCTTCCCTATCTTCCCTGCTGTGTGTCCTCCACACAGACATGGTGTCCATGCATGTAGAAAGAGGCGAGACCCCCCTGGATTACAGTAACCTCCGAGTGCCTTCAGCAAAGAACCCCAAACCTCTGGCAGACTTCAACACCAAGTTCTATGTCGGCACAGAGGTAAGGTGTACCCGAGGTGTTGTGAATGTTACTAGAGCCTCTAATGGGGGGCTAGCTTTGCTATGATATAAGGTCATTTTTCCTTATATCTTGTATTATATTTATTATATTATGTTAAGATTATTTTTTCCTTTCGAGTTATTTTTTTTTGATTTTCCCAAAGGAAAATATAAAAAATTGTGTTTGTATTAAGTATAAGAAACCAACCTAAAATTGAAACTTTTCAACTAGCTTGTAGATTAAAATATCCTAGACATTCAACAGTCAATGCTGATCGATAGTGATTTCAATAATGTAATTAATAAAATCACATCCTTTATACATTATATATTCTACAAACAAAAAATGCTGAACCTCACCCTTTGTTTACAATAATCTTTATCACTCCCAAAAATGCCCGCCGCGCTACGCAAGTGGCCACTAATTTGTGACACACAGTTGCACAGGTAGTTAGAATGGACAGAACACTGTAATTACGTTTTTTTTTATTCTAAAAAGTCTCCCCTCTTCTAACTGGAAGAGTCTTACACCTTGATAGCTTGATTGCTTAAAGGGATAGATCAGGATTTTGGTCATCGGGTCTCATTTCCAAGTGAGCCAGTGTGTTATTTATCATTGGTCACCGTTTTCAACACTTTTCATTCAGTCCTTCTAGTTGCAGAAATCGCTGGTGCTAGGCTAGCACAACTCGAGGGGAACTGCTAGCCTGCCAATAAAAACAGTTTTACCCACTCCTGAGGCAAACCAATTATAATTCCAGACTATCGATGTAAATGTCTGTGTTGATAGAATAGTGTTAGAAATAAACTTACCCTTGCATCGCATTGCATTTAGTTTATAATCCCTGTAGTTGGAAGCAAGCTACGGCAGCGGCGGACTGATATTACCTGGAGTGCGCTTCTCTGTTTACCTTCGGCTGTAGTGAATTGGTTGCTACACTGGAGCAAAGTGAAATTCCGCCGCTGCTGAGAAAGTAGTCCCCCAAAATGTAATGTGATCATTGCGATAAAAGGATAGTTTTATTTCTAATATTATTCTATCAACACAGACATTTACATTGATAGTCGGGCATTATAATTGGTTTGCATCGGGTGTACTTTGGAGTGGGTAAAACTGTTTTTATTGGCAGGCTAGCAGTTCCCCTCGACTTGCGCTAGCCTAGCACCAGCGATTTCTGCAACTAGAAGGACTGAATGAAAAGTGTTGAAAACAGTCTCCAATGATAAATAACACACTGGCTCACTTGGAAATGAGACCCGATGTCCAAAATCCTGAACTATCCCTTTAAGCAATGTGTAAGATAGAAGTCTAGCGAGTCTAGCAAATGTTATCTCTATCAATGCCGTAGATATTTATCAAGTCATGACATTGAAAAGAGTTTGGAATGCTCTAGGGACCCTTTAACACATGAAAGTTGTTAAAATATTACGTTGACAAAAATTATTAATTATTAATTACAACTAAACTGTGTTACTGGTGTGAGACTGGGTTTAATGGACATGGTTGGTTTCAGTTTTTGAGGTCTGCTGCAAAAATCTGAAAAATCTGATTGTTGTTTTGACATATCCAAATTATGCCGATTGAAATGCATTGGTTAAATGTCCTTTGTACAAGAAAAAGTCGGAGAAAATCTCCTATTCAAAATGGGTTTACAATTTCTTTCTGTATAGCATGAAAAAAAGTCAGAAAATCATGCTCTGGGACACGATTCAATATATTAATTTTTGTGAGCATGAGCACAGAACGCGTGATACCGGGTTGACAGCAATACGCAGTTGCAATGCATATATTTACAGAATAGATGAGTTTACTAATATGTTAGTTACCAAAACCACACAATTTATAAATTCTAAAAATTATTAAATTAAATATTATTAATTAATTTTATAAATTATTTTAAATATAATTAAAACTGCGAGCAGTGTTGAGGGAGTCAAGCTGATAAACTAATTAAACAAAATTAAAACATAACCTATCAAGTTTGGTTATGATATGTCAAAGGGCTGCTGAGAAACAGGCTTACTTCCTGTTTGGCGGCTTCGTGGTCAAACTTGATTGGCTGTCGCGGCCAAACGGTTGTGAATTTGAAAAAGCTGTTTGACACAAGTGTTCAGCTTGGTCTGAAGATCATGTATGGTAAGTTTCATGAAGATTCGACAGAATTTGTGGCCCGTGGATATGTACTATTGATTTTGACAACTTTCAACACGGTGGCCAAATTCTGATGTTTCCATGAAAAATACTTCATGAGCTATATGGGAAGGTCTGACAGTATCACCAGACATTGAACATTTGTTTGAAATATACTCATGTGAAGAGAGAAGAGTTAAAACACATATTCATTATTAACAGCGCCCCCTAGAGGTCAAATGTCACCAAATTCATTGAGTGTACCCATGATGATGTCATGGATCTATGTACCAAGATTGGTTATGATATGTCAAAGGGCTGCTGAGAAATTGGCTTATTTCCTGTTTGGCAGCTTTGTGGTCGAATTTGATTGGCTGTCGTGGATATTTTCGTGACAATTCATTTACCAGCTCTATGGGGAGGTCTGATAGTATCACCAGACATTGGAAATTTGTTTGAAATATACTCATGTGAAGAGAGAGGAGTTAAAACACATAATCATTAATTATAGCGCCCCCTAGAGGTCAAAGGTCACCAAACCTAATGAGCGTCTCCTTGATGATGTCATGGGTCTATTTACCAAGTTTGGTTATGATATGTCAAAGGGCTGCTGAGAAATTGGCTTACTTCCTGTTTGGCGGCTTTGCGGTCGAATTTGATTGGCTGTCACGGCCAAACGGTTTTGAAATTCAAAAATCTGTTGGATAACTTTTGTGAAGCATGGTCTGAACATGATCTGTGCCAAGTTTCGAGATGATTGGACAAAATTTGTGATGTGTGAAACATTTTGAAGGTTTTTGACATAAACCAAGACGGCGGAAAATCTATCCTGACGCAAAATGACGTCATAGGGTGCGTTGAACTCGGCTTGGCCCAAGGATTCCAATGATGCCTTGTTTGTGAATATTGGATGAATGGGTCAAAAGTTATGAACTTGAATGCATGTCCAACTTTGACCTGTTGGTGGCGCTAGAGCTCATGGGCTAGCGGCCTCAGATTTGCTGTGAGGGCTTATGGGACTGTCCTGAATCAGTGTGCCAAATTTCACAACTTTTTACCATGGGGTTCTATGGGCTGCCATAGACTCCAATGGCAGCATAATAATAATAGGAATACTTACGAAAACAATAGGTTGTCCAGCAGCTTCGCTGCTTGACTCCCAAATACACTAGTCTTAAATAGAATGTGTGATGGCACAGTTGACCAACGTCACTGTTTTGTTTGTTTTTCTCTATCCAGGACGGGGAGCTGATCTATACTGACTGGAAGCTGGAGAAAGATAACGACTCTGGGAGGCTGTTGAGTCAGTAGTGTGGAGCACTGTTGCTTATCCATCCATCACATTTGTTTTGCAATTAAGTGCTGCTCGGTAATAGCTCAACAGTGTGCAACAACAACATGAAGTCCGGTTGCTGGAGGGCCTAACAGCTAAAGTCCTGTGGAGAGTGTGAAAGGATCTATTTAATCAGTGTGACAGTTTCTTTCTTGTAACTTTCTCCCCCCGGGAAGTATTTGTTGAGGTTAGCCACTGTAGTCGTCTCTAGGAAACGACAGGGAATTTATATAATAATGAAAATAGGCTATTAAAGCCATCTTTTAAAATGATAGAACCGTCAATAACTATATCCTCTTGGATTGGAAAGTGAGATTATTGGATCACTTTGCTGATAAATTGCCCTTTTTGTCTCAGCTTATAATTGTATTTTTCAAGAAAAAAAAGGTAAAATCCTTGTGACTCTTGCTGTGCGTCGGCCATAAGTGTATGTAAGGGAAAATAGCATTTTGATAACTTGTCTGGCAGACATGAGACTAGCATATATGAATGCATTCATTAGAGCTGACCTGCCTAGCTAAATGCATTAATTAGAGTTCACTAACATGGATTAATGCATTCATTAGAGCTGAATAGCATAGATTCATGTATTCATTAGAGCTGACTAGCATAGATCTATACATTCATAAGATCTGACTAACTTTTCATGCTCTCTCACTTCCTCATACATTTAACACTGTTTATATTTTGCCAATTATAACCCTATCTGTATGTCTGTCTTTGCCCTTTTTCCTATTTGTCCGTCTATTTGTCTGTGTCCGTCCTCAGGTTGCAAACCATTGCAATATGTCATGGCCCATGACGGCTTGGTAAACACAGTGCAGCGTTCTCCCTTCTTCAAAGATATTATTCTCACTGTGGGGGGCTGGACCTTCGCCATATGGAAGGAGGGAGTCATGGTAACCAGAGCAAAACTTCACATACAACCGCTAATACATACAAGTAGTTTTCTTAGCATTCACTTTTGAGGATATGTATCATTGAGGTTCAAGTGAACCAAATTCCCAGTTTCAATTCAAACGCTTATTTAAAACTATAAGGTTATTGGTAACTTTCTAGTATTAGTAAATAGTAAATAAAGTACATTTGTAGGTTTATTGCACACATTGATAACCCTAAATAACACAATCAGTGGTAATTTAGCTAATTAAGGGAGTATTTTCTTGCCCTAGCTAGGTTCAGGGGAGTGTCATAAATATATGGCTTGTTAAGCCATTTGAGACAGTACCTGTGATTAAGGGCTACATAAATACAATTTAATTTAATTTAAATTTTTTGAGGATTTCTGTCATTGATATATGAAATAATAAGGTTGCTATCGAATGCGCAGATGTTATGCGTCTGACTGCTATGAGACATATTTTGACATGAATGCAACACATCCACAGGAAGGCGCGCTCATGCAGTCTCCGTGCTCTGAGACGAAATACACAGTGGGCTACTGGTCCCTGACGCGGCCGGCCGTGCTCTTCATCGGCCGGGCAGATGGCAGCATGGAGGTGTGGGACCTGCTGGAGAAGAGCCATGAGCCCTCAGAGGTCCAGAACATCACCATACACAGCATCACCTGCATCAAGCCCTTCTCCTGTGAGTTCCAATGGGGTGCAGCGTTGCCTGTGTTACTTTGCACAATCTAAAGAAGTTAGCCACTCTGGGTTCTGATGAGGAGGATTTACATCAATGTGGTTGCAAAAATACTTAATTAATTATTAATTTGCTGTTAGTTAATTAATGCTGATTAAATATCAGTGTGCATATGTGAAACAGCTTGACTCATGAAGGAGAAAACACTGTCTATCTGAAATATATGTGATTGTAATCACTGGTTCTTATTGGCTAAAATTGAGCCAAGTGATGTCAAATGACAAACTTTGGCAAGCGACACAACACCCAACATATTTGATCAGGAAAAGAGATTGCAGTGACCTGCGTTTGGTACTCTTCCTGTGGTATTATTTTATTTAAGTTGGGTTACTCTTTTAACAAAGGCTTTTTGTAGCTGCTGCCCAAAAAGCTATTATGCCTTCAAGAATGAGAGTAGGAGAATAATATGACTTGGTCGGAGAAGAGGTCCACAGTGGGGTACTACCGGTACATTGCATTGTTTCTACTTCTCTAGTTTTGTGTGGGTTATTTTAACAGAGATATTTTGAAGCACACCTCCATCCATAAAAAGTGGAAAACTCCAGACTGATAACTAATAAAAAATATTGAAACGTAATGTGCTCCATCCATTTATGTGCTTACAGCCAAGCTGCATTTCCTGGCTCTGTCTGATGACCTTGGGACCCTCCATGTGGTTCAGATCCCATGGACCCTCTATAACCCCAGCAGCAACGAGGCAAGACACTCCCACACATAGCCCAGGAGATGGACGGGGTGCAGGGGGAATATGATCATTATGCTGGTTTATGATGCAGATATACAAAGTCCAGTTTGCCATATTGGTTACATCAATGTGATATTAAATGTGATACAGTGGATTGCTTTATGTTTCAAAGTTGAGTGTCAAGTGTTTTGATGGCAATTTGTATCAACATACTATGGAGCAGGGATGGGCAACTGGCGGCCCGCATCCTCACTCAGTGAGGCCAGCAGATAATTTTTTTTTTTTTTTTTTTACAGAAAACTCGATCAAGAAATAATAATAATAATAATAATAATAGATCAATTTTTTATAGCGCGTTTCTAAACACTCAAAGACGCTTTACAAAAAAGGAATACATAGAGACAGTACAGACACTCAAACAAAAGGAAAATGAATAACACGACAACAAAAGACAACACATTAAGAGATGTCAGATGTTGTAGGTGGTCCTGAAGAGATGGGTTTTAAGTTGACTTTTGAATTAAAGTAGAGTATCGGAGTTTCGGATGGCCAGAGGGAGGGAGTTACAGAGGGTAGGGGTGGCGATGGCGAAGGCTCTGTCCCCTAGGGTGCGGTACTTGGTCTTGGTGATGGGGGTGAGAAGGTTGGCATCAGCGGAGCGTAGGCGGCAAGTGGGGGAGTGGCGATGGAGGAGATCTGTTATGTATGAGGGTGCAAGGTTGTTTAGGGCTTTGTAGGTGGTAAGGAGGATGTTGAAGTTGATGCGTTGTTTTATGGGAAGCCAATGAAGTTGACGGAGGATGGGAGTGATGTGTTCTCTGGAGGGGGAGTGAGTAAGCAGTCAGGCAGCAGAGTTTTGTACATATTTCAGTTTTTGAAGAACAGTGGAGGCCATACAGAATGCTATTGCAATAGTCGAGTCTGGAGGTCTCAACAAGAAAAACGTACCTTTCAGTCAAGATGAGAAGCAGAGTATCTGTTCATAGAATTCAAAGGCAAACCCATGTGTCTAGTTTGTTAAGAAACTATATCAGGGTTAGGGTTAGCCATCCATGACTACGCCCCACACACAAATTTAATCACCAGCCGCTACTGATCAAACATATATATACACATATGTTGTTCTTATTTTTCATTATTTTGTAGCTTCTCTCATATCTGATTAGTTGAAGTGTGTGGTCATGTGGCCCTCCGATGGTGATGACGAAAAATGGTGTCCCTCTTAATCATGAAAGTGGCCCATCCCTACTAGACATTTTAATAATATAGTATAGTAGTGGCATAGTAGTATATAGTAGTATATGGCATATAGTATTTGCAATATGCTTTAAACTGTACAATTGCATTTCTGTTTGATGATGTAGCACAAAATAAAATGTATATTGTACATTTTTAAATGAGCAAACAGGTGCCAAATTTCTGCCAAGCATATCTTTGATCATGTTGTTCCACCACTGTCAAACCTGAACTCCCATGCCATTCCACTAGGAAATCTTTGTGAGTGCTGTCTTGACCTTATTTGGTCATTTTTTCATCTTCAGTGCCACAAATCTCTGTCTCGTTGCAGAAACTAAACATTGGGAAGTACTTAGAGAAGGAGGTAGAGAGACTGCTGTACTTCATGAAGAGGAGGGAGATGCGAGGGAAGGAGAAGAACAGCATGGAGGCCGAAGAACAAAGGAAGAAAATGGTGAGTCTGACTGATGGTATAATATAGTTAAGTGGTAGTTTAATATCCACAATCCATTGTTCTAAGCACAATTGAAGACAACATGTTAAACGAGAGAGGTAAATAAGTTATTGTTATGGAAAATAGTGAGTTATGGAGACACAAATAGAGGCGAAGAGAATGCAGTCATTCAGTCAGTCAGATAATACTTAGGTTCATGAGTGGGAGAGGCTGGGCTGTGTGTGTGTATGTATGTATGTATGTATGTATGTGCATGTTTGCATGTGTGCGTGCATGCGTGCGTGTGTGCGTGTGTATAATGGACACCTGGTCATTACTATAGACACATAAATTACACTTTATAAAACGGGTGGCTTAAATCAAGCGATCTGATTGGTTCCCAACTGTTGTATATTGAGCGTATACACACAGCTATGACGCCCGTTCAGTTTACAGAGTTCAGTATCACTCCGCGCCTAACTCTAACTGTTGTTTATTTATATATAAAAGCGATAGCATAGTTCACTGAAGCCTAAAAACATGTTGATTGCTGGAGAGGGTGGAAATGTTGTAAAGCAATAGGCACACGGTCGCCGGCAATTTAGCCTTCTATCGAGTTCACTCCAACTCAATAGTAGGCTAAATTGCCG